>NC_055966.1:36234646-36292146 GCF_018492685.1 Alosa sapidissima
CATGAGTCCGTTTCCTGATTCGATGGAGTCATTCCCACGGAAAAAAAAGGATGAACATCCTGTTCACCTGTCTTTACTCAGGCAATGTCATCAAAATCATTCTGCATGTGTGTCTTTGGCATATACATATTTGGGTTCCCCCACCGCATTTGTAGCCTTCACAGACAGTATGTACATTACAGGTTTGTGTCCTTCCTTACATCCACACACACACACACACACACACACACAAATCTGAACTGACCTGGGAAAGAAGATGCTCTCTACGACGACAAAGTCCTGCATGAGCACATCTCGCTCGGCCTTCTGACTGAGACTGCCCACGGTGTACGTGATGCCCAGCTGGATCGCCCCCTTCAGAGCGGAGGAGGTCGTCTAGACGGACAGATAGACAGACGGACGGACAGACAGACAGACACAGACGGAAATTAAGGGCAATAATACACACAGCAGCACACACACTTAATAACGATACTTGATTAACATTCACAGATGCTGCTTAGGAGCTCTTGTGCAGCTCAGTGTAGTTCACCCAGGCAGAACAGACACCATGGACACAGCACCCAGCCCATACGGGGCAACGTGGGATGACCTAATCTGCACCATGGACACAGCACCCAGCCCATACGGGGCAACGTGGGATGACCTAATCTGCACCATGGCGAGGAGGGCAGCACGGAAGCTCAGAGACGGAGGCGGGGGGGGGGCGGGCGATGCTGGGACAGAAGGAGGAAGTGAAAAGATGGGGAGAGGGTGATCTGATGAGTAGGTATGAATGATGCATTATGGGTGTTGAAAGATCGGGAAACAGATGTATGAGTCATCCTCTTAGAGAAGTTGCGGTGTTTTTTTTTGTTTTTTTTTAAATGATGATACATTGATTTAATAATGGGGACCAGCGTCATCTTTGGTGGTGGATTACACTCGGTGCTGCTTAGAAACGACATTCTCGAGACTCAACAAAAGTCAACATTGATTTCCATGGCAGCCAAGCCCGATCTTCAAGCAGGAGAAGGAAAGGCTGTCTCAGTGCCTGTTCACACCAATGGACACACAATGAGTTTACTACAGCAGGCAAACTAATAATATCCTGTCCTTGTAAAAAAAAAATTGTAATTGAAAGTTTCCCTTTTCATAACGGAAGGAACTAGAAGATCCTCCAAAACAAAGTCTGTTGTGTAGGAAGCAGCAGAAAGAACATACTGGCCACAGCCTGCCACATCCAGCAAGGCCCAGAGAATTACACAGAAACTACTCCCCACTCTGTATAAAGGCCCAGAGAATTACACAGAAACTACTCCCCATTCTGTATAAAGTACAAAGACTGTGTGCAAGAGGTTGCACATAGTATTGTCAGTCTAAGATGACAGTTTGCAGACATTGGGGACTTGTTAAAGAAGGCGTTTAGAAGGCACCACCTAGGTTCAATTTATAATATATTCACTAAACAGCATCCCTGAGGACTTTTAATTGCATTTAACTGCCTAAATGGCTAGCTAGCTGTGCAATATGGTGGAGTTGGGGTACTTGAGCAAAATATGAAAGCACTTAAATCTTGGTGGAGTCTCATAGATGATAATTGCAGACAGTTGTGTAAAAAGAGTCTTATATATATGCTTACTTGTCATGTACATCTAAGTTGTACACAAAACACCATGTTGCAATTGTTTGACACCATGCATTTACAATCTGCTAGTCATACCAGACCTCTTAACCCATCCAACCCACTGCAAGGACTCTGTTTCTGGAAAGCCCATCTCTTCTCTGACTGATCTGCAGGTTGGGCTTCACAATCACACACTTTTATGCCTACAGCAAAGGTAACCACGTCTCACACACTTTTATGCCTACAGCAAAGGTAACCAGGTCTCACACACTTTTATGCCTACAGCAAAGGTAACCAGGTCTCACACACTTTTATGCCTACAGCAAAGGTAACCAGGTCTCACACACTTTTATGCCTACAGCAAAGGTAACCAGGTCTCACACACTTTTATGCCTACAGCAAAGGTAACCAGGTCTCACACACTTTTATGCCTACAGCAAAGGTAACCAGGTCTTCTGCCTGCTGTTTTCAGCTCTGCAAACTGTCCATGTTGAACTGATCAAGTTAAAGGATAAATGGATACAGCTATATGTTAACAGAGATGACTGTCCATGTTGAACTGATCAAGTTAAAGGATAAATGGATACAGCTATATGTTAACAGAGATGACTGTCCATGTTGAACTGATCAAGTTAAAGGATAAATGGATACAGCTATATGTTAACAGAGATGACTGTCCATGTTGAACTGATCAAGTTAAAGGATAAATGGATACAGCTATATGTTAACAGAGATGACTGTCCATGTTGAACTGATCAAGTTAAAGGATAAATGGATACAGCTATATGTTAACAGAGATGACTGTCCATGTTGAACTGATCAAGTTAAAGGATAAATGGATACAGCTATATGTTAACAGAGATGACTGTCCATGTTGAACTGATCAAGTTAAAGGATAAATGGATACAGCTATATGTTAACAGAGATGACTGTCCATGTTGAACTGATCAGGTTAAAGGATAAATGGATACAGCTATATGTTAACAGAGATGACTGTCCATGTTGAACTGATCAGGTTAAAGGATAAATGGATACAGCTATATATATACGTTGAGGAAAACAGGGAGGTGCAAACATCTCTGAAAACCAAGTGAAGCATCAAACATACTGCCGAATATCAAATCCATACAATATTTTCCCCCACTAACAGAGGATATGTTTAATTGAATGCCCTTTAAATGACATACGACAATATGTATGTCACACTGGAGTCTAAGAAATGTTAAACTACTCAGAAACAACTGCGGTCATAAAACAGAGTGTACCCTGGTCAGCACAGTATTGGGGCCTGCCATTCTACACCCAGCAAACAGCCCCTGCCCAAAGTCCCCCTTGATTGTGCCGTTGCCGCCCCCCCCCCCCCTCTCTGAATCCTGTGGTGTGTGACCTTATGCTGACCTTTTTGTAGGTGGTCTCTCCAGTGGGGTCCACCCCCCTGTGTCCGATGGTTTTCTTCAAGGTCTGGGAGGTGCCTGAGGAGCCCGGAGCCTGGAGAGGAGGAGGAGGAGGAGGAGGAGGAGGAGGAGAGGGAAGAGGAGAGGGAAGAGGAGGAGGAGGAGGAGGAGGAGGAGGAGGAGGAGGAGGAGGAGGAGGAGAAATAGGTCAAGAGTGAGTTAGGGTTCAGCCGATGGACGATATCATCATCCATCGTGATGGTTGACAGGCATCACGATGGAAAGCAACCATGGTGATGCCACGCCCCCACATGCCAGTCACTAATTCCTGCTGTAACAGGCTAAAACATAAAAAAACCTTTCCCTGAAAATTAAATTGAGCCTACTTTAAAGGCTGTCAACCAAACAGTTATCACGTATTAGTCTACCGTCTTGTAAAATAAAAGACTTATTAGTCTACCCTCTTATTCAAATAATTCCTGACAATGACGTGAATGCGTAGCCTAATTGTCTTTTTGTAGCCTACATGTCTCGCAGGCCTATAGCCTACATTGGACGTAATAGGTAGCCTAATGTTTTAGCAGAAAATATAGATTTGTTATTGTTAGGCTACGACTAGGACATTCTAGCGCTCAAATATTTGTGCCAAATGCGTCCTTCTCCTCTGTGTTAAAATAAACAATTTCTTTTGTTAATTATAGGATCAGAAGGTAGCCTATTTGTCTTTCACTGTAAGGCTTGTATTTCATGCGTTTAGCAAAAGTCCCAGACAGCAGCGGAGTGGTAATCGGGATTGGTTATTTGCAAAAGTGTTTTTACTTCGCCCTCCTATATATAGCCTCTTTACCTTCACTTCCCGCCGCCCTCATATCAGCATAGCCGGTAGCCTGATAACGTGGGATGCTGCATTGTACTAAGATTTTAAATGAGTGACCACGATAGTAGCTTTTTTTTTTGCTGGGCCCAGCGAAGGCTGGCAATGTGTAATATTCCGCTGGTTGGTGCACACGCAAGTGTCTATCTGTCTTTCACAACAATTTTCTTGGAGCAGATCTTCCAAACAACTTCGGTAGCCTGGTCAGTATGTCTCTCTTAGCTGTCCACTTTCATCAGGCCGTATAGCCTAAATAATATATTTTTTATTTTTGTATGTAGAACATTATAAATGTATTTCTGTACAGACATAGCTAGGCTATAGGCTAATTAATTAGTGTTTACCACACTAACCCCCCCCCCCCCCCATGATATCATCGTCCATCACAATGTTTTACTTTACACATCGTCAATGCCAATTTAAGCGACATCGCCCAACCCTAGAGTGAGTGAGTAACATAGATGGCACACTGCGAGTTTTGGTCTTTACCTCTCTCTCACACACACACACACACACACACACAGTGCCTGCTTTCCGTCCACACCCCACCCTAACCCACAGGGGACACAACACACACAACACACACATACACACACACTGTAGGTGTGAAGCTCATATTGGCTGGGCACAGTGAAAGTGAGAGCTTCTGTGTGACTGCAGCCCATCTCAGGGCGATGAGCCATACTGTGGTTTTCACCTCTGTCTGGAGCACCAAGCACAGACCACATACGCCCACAACATTGACTTCCACTCTGCTACAAACTACAAACAGCTGCTTGTTTCAAGCAGAAATCAAGTTTAGACACACGTGAGTTCAAGTGTGTACGTATAGCGTGTGTGTGTGTGTGTGTGTGTGTGTGTGTGGAAGGGGACGGGTTTAAGCTCAAGTGTGTGCGTATAGCGCGCGCGCGTGTGTGTGGAAGGGGACTGGTTTAAGCTCAAGTGTGTACGTATAGCGTGTGTGTGGAAGGGGACTGGTTTAAGCTCAAGTGTGTACGTATAGCGTGTGTGTGGAAGGAGACGGGGTTGTCACTGGTGTTTTACTTAAGTGTGTACGTATACAACACACTGTCCATTCTTCATAGATGCCCTTTGACTCACCTCAGGTGAGGCCAACTTCCGGGATCCACTGGCCCCTAGAGGGAGAGGAGAGGAGAGGAGAATATGAGTTTCATGGCATCTATATATTGTACACTGGTCCAAACAGTGCATGATAATAATGAAAAACTTAAAGATCTTTCATGTCTTTGCTGTTGAGAAGAACAATCAACACCATAATATTATCAGTACTAGGGCTGCAGCTATCGATTCTTTTTGTAATCGAGCACTTTATCGATCGATGAATCGATGCATTTTTAAACAGCCAAAACAAATAATGCATAACGAAAATGACATGGCTGTAAAATAATCAATTGGCACAGATGTATTTATTCTAACTCCAACATTTGGCTCCAAGACTAAGCCCATTTATTGCAATTTACCTATTTAGTGTTTATAAGTGCCAGTGCCGACAATTAAATAATGTTCAAAATGCGCTCTGTAAAATTGCAGCCTCTTGTGCATGAACAAAGCTGTCCATACTATGTTGTGAAGTGCTGGGAGGGAGAAGAGGGAAAGCAATGTAATGTATTAATATGCACAAGTTTCATGCTGTAATCTAGACCTGACATCAAAGTAAATATCTGTTTTATGTAGATTTCTACACCTGCAGCATTTGCCATTAGGCTACTAACAAATAATTTTACCATTAGGCTACTAAAAAAAAATAGCCTACCATTAGGTTACTAACAAATAATTTTACCATTAGGCTACTAAAAAATTATTTCTGGGGTGAGCCTATTTGCTATGGTAACCTAGCAACCTGTGTGTGTACGCGTGCGGTGCGTGAGGGAAGATGAGGGTGCATATGTGTGTATAAGAAGGGGTTATTAAGCTTACTACTTAAAAACATCAAAGCTAAACATTACCGGTATATCACGACATCACTACAAATATAGTATGTGATTAAAATCAGCCAACATCATTGTAGGCTATAGGCTACGCAGATAGGGTAGATAGCCTACTTTATTGACGCTTGGTGAAACAGCATGGAGTGGATGTTTTCGGTTCAGATGCTTGTGTTCTTTTCCTTTTTGAGTATGTAAAGATCCCAAAACTTTACTTGAAAACTTTAGACATTCTCTGCCATTTATGGACATCTTGACTCTGCCATCGCGCCAGCTAAATTCAGAATGTAGCCTATCAAGATTCACGCGCTAGTGGTGTGCTTCCTGAACTCAAATTCCTGCGTGTATAGTGCGCTTCATAGGAATTTAACGAGGCTTCGAGGCAGGGTTTTTGCCATCGTTTCAGCCCTAATCAGTACAGGCTGCAGTACACTCACATTCCATTCCAGACAGGCTACATTGGCTTATTTGGTGATGGTAAACACACACAGGCTTTAAAACCCTTCACCTAAAAAAGGTACTAAGACAGAATATAAGAAGAGCCAAAATAGCAGAGAAAGGGAAGTACCACAGAGCAACATCAGCAGCATGAGCAGTGGAGTACCACAGAGCAACATCAGCAGCATGAGCAGTGGAGCTCTATTGATTAGCTACTCTCTGCTGCTCTGGTTGGAAGAGACCTTAGCAGGTATGTGCATGTGTCTCAGAGAAAGAGAGTGTGAGGGAGAAAGATTGTGTGTGTGTGTGTGACAGAGAGAGAGAGAGGCTACACTCTCCACCCTAGACACAGCAGTCAGAGACACACACACACACACACACACACACACACACGCCTTCATTCCTGGTACGTAGGCTTGCTGATTGTGATTCAGAAGGCAGACTTCTGCTGCAGTCTGTGGAGGCTGCAACACACAAATGTGAGCAACATGTCTGCAGGTCACTGAAAGGCAGTCTCGCTGTCTGACACCTGCATCAAAACTACACGCTGGACAATCACAAGCAGACCAAAGAGTGTGTGTGTTGTTACTGCGCACATCAACGATAGACACACACGTGCATGATAACGATTAACATGCTTCTGTTTCAATAGGAAAGAGTTTAAAGTCTGAAGGTGTGCTTTTGTGTGTGTGTTGTAGGTACATTCCTGGGCACCCACTGAAATGACTTTAGGCTAATATTACAACAGAGTGGCCCTGTGTCTGGAGTGTGTGTGGGCTGAGACAGAACTAAGTATGGAGGCAACAGCTCGGCAGACGTGTCGGCAGCGCACGCAATCCCACCCTGACCCCATTCTCCTCTCCTTTCCACACACACCTCCAAAAAAAGCCATAATTGCTACCGATCAAGAAGATATCTTAGTCATGCACATGGGTATGAACAGAAAGAAATACAACAAGGTTGAAAACTGGCCAGGACGACAAGATAAATTTACATGCAGACAGCAGTACGGCTGAATATGTCTGATTAAAAACACCATGACGCACAACATGTTAAAAAAAGACCACTCAAACACAGAGTCAGAGACAGACGGTATTGCTCAAGTGAGCCATCAGAATCTGCACCAGCCATAACAAACACATGAGGATATCTGACAACATAAAGTATGCCTGGCAGCTTAAAAAGGGCAGGCACACGTACGCAAACGTAGACACATACACACAAACAAGCCGGACAGCCAAGCAAGAGATTTCAGCTCACTCCTGTGCCGCCTACCTGCCAAACAACCCCCTTTCTGGCTGTGTAACCCATGGCAACGGCTATTTTCGCAGGGGAGGCGAATCAGGCTGCGCAGAAGCTACCCAGCTCAGGTGGGCGATTGGGGGCAAAGTTAACCCAAGGACAAGCACTAGCCTTGAGTCGTCATCCAACTGCCTCGGCTGTCCATGACATAACTTATCTACACGAGAACAGCGCTGCACGCTGCATTGATGCAGTTCTGGTTACTACAGAGGGCACAGGATGAACATACCAAGCTCCGTGTCCAGCAATTCTACATAGGCAATCCCAACCACTTAACCTGTTTACTGCCAACGGTGCATATATGCGCCCACAATGACTGTGTTCTAGAATGCCAAGGGTGCATATGTGCGCCCAAGGAGTGGTAACCGCCGCGATAACATGTAGCCAATTAATGCAGAGGGCACAGGATTGACGTGCCAAGCTCCGTGTCCAGCAATTCAACATACAGGCTAGCCCAACCACTTAAACCACAATAGTACTTCATCTGGAAAAGGATATGAGCTGGGTATGCCATGACAGCACTCATTTGAAGCATTAAAAGTCTAAAGCAAATAACTCATAACAAAGCCCTATTTGGGCATGGTAGGGCAGTATCCAACCTCAAAGTGAAGCTATGCGTGTTCCGTACTGAGAACACACTTGTGTCTATCACAGCAGAGCACACAGCACAGCAGGACCATGCATGTACCTCCGAGAGAGGCCCGGGAGACCAGCATCCTCCAGAAGGGGGTCCTCGGGTCTGGGAAAGAGCAGCATGGGGTGACACCGGACAACGTCAGGAATAATACTGAATCAGGCTAGTAGACTATATATTCATGGAGAGAAAAGTGGTTGAACCTAAACAGAAGGTAATGTCCTTCTGCCAAACAACCATCTCTGTTCAGCAATGGCTCTCTGGCTTCATATCGTTTGAAAGCACTGATGAAGTCGACAATGTCAACAAAACAGTAACCAAAATAAATCAGCTGCCAAAATATACACACACACACACACACACACACACAGTAATATAATTCCGTCTTGGCCATACAGACACACAGAATACTTATCCACCTCAGAAAGACCTCCTTCGACTTCCAATTCAAACTTGGTGAGGTATATAGGCTAACAACCAGCACGGCAAGGAATTAAAAGCATCCCTGCCAGCATATTCCTGGACCAAACTCCTCACGTAAACAATCTGCCAAAAAACTACTTTACACTAATGTGCAGTCTGCATGAAGGACAACACACACATATTCACATAGGCTTATTTGTTTGGATGGCAGGAAATGTCAATCAAATGTCAGTTTTAGTAAGCCTGTGTGTGTGAAAGTAATAATGGGTCATCCACACATTTTCCATCAGGGAGATGAAAAGTGTGCTGCTTCTCGACCCATTTTATCCTTTATATATAGAAGCAGATTACATCTTGTGTCTATCTATGCGCGCGTGTGTGTATGTGTGCGTAGAAGGCATACAGTGTGAATATAGAACTAAGAAAGCTGCAGTCTGCAGGATACACAATATTGGATTTCTGCTTATATTTTCATTGGTTGATGCCAATTTTTATTTCCTTTAAGGACCTCCTGAATTTGAATTGAGATATTACTCTTATTGTAATGGCCTAGGTCCAGTTGTTGAAGATACAGGTACAACACTTATCACTATTATTCATTCTACCTTAAATGTATACTTGTATAAGAAATATAGACTCCCATGAAAAATAAGGAATTCATTGAAGCATGGTGTAGATGTAAAATATGCAATGTGACGCATGACATTTTCAAATAAAAATGTAGGCTTAGATCATGAAACTATAAGTAGGTTTCCTCTGAAACTCTAATAGATTGTGTCGATTGTGCAGGTATAATATGCAGGAATTTCATATCTGCTGATACCGATGCCGTACCATTTACATTGTGCAAATCCCTATTAGTGATGACTAAGCACTGAAACCTCCCAAGTCTACTAAGCATGTGTCAGAGATTAAACATTGGATTGATTAACAGAAATATTGGACTGAGATAGATAGGTATGCGAGTGTGTGTGTGCACGCGCATTTGCCCAAGTGTCCACCAAGTTTAGGTTGCCATAAAGCACCCTACTGTTATTTTTACAAGGTATCCACAGCAGCCCGTGGACAGTCATTCTTAGCTACAGGGAGTGTCTTGATGAGCCATAACTTCCCATCTAACCACTGCACTGAATGTCTGGTGCACTTAAAAATATATCTCTCAATTCACAGATGGCAACCATTCTTAGCTTGAGGAAATTTCTAGCCAATGCTTGCCCTCTGGAAATGATGGGAGACCAGAATCAAAACAACTATACGTCCTGAATGACATCACAAATAGCCACATACTCGGTCAAGAAGATGGATAACAGGTGATAGACATGGCCAAAATATGAATCTGGTTGTTCAGAAAATGCATTATGACAAACGGCACTTCTGATTGGCTAGTTAAGTCATTTGGCAAATCTGAATCCAGCTGATATGATCTTCGTGACAAGTCATTAACTTTGAAAGAATGGAATGAGAGTCAGCAGTCTGACTGCTCATTTGAGTAGATCCAAACATACACTGGCTAACTGGTGTTGCATTGTGCTAGAGAAAACGTATTTTACGTATGTAACAAATCACACAAAAAAAACCAACATAGCTGATAGAATGGCATTGACAGATTGGTGGGAAAAGCTGATGTTTACGCCGTAACGTTAGTGTTTGTCACTATAGATGTTTGTCACAGTACAAGACCAAGACCCTGCTGCTTGGATGTTGATTCCACATGCTCCGAATGCCAAACGTGGCAGTTTACAGAAAATAATACTAGAAGGAAGCTTGTTGAGGTTCAATTAAATAATATTTTTCAAAATCTGCTGTCACCCTATACAAGGTTAACTATGTTCGCTAACGACACTCGATTGACAATGTTACTCTATCGTACCCGAGAGCAATAGCAAATTAACACAGAAAGCTAGACACGTTTTGGTTGGTTTGCATTTGTAACCCCAATTGAAATACGCGACGTTAGCTGGAGCTACATTTGGTTTAAGTTAATTGGTGTAGCCATAGTTATACCATAGATACATATACTATCACACACATATATATATATATATATATATATATATATATATGTGTGTAGTTATACCTGAACTAATCCTTGGCTAGCATCTCTGCCTCAACGAACCATAACGATACGTTAGCGTTAATTGGCCGATTTAGCAAACAAGAGCAGCTAGTTTGATAACTTGAATCAAACCTTTCAAGTTAGCAATAAATCAAAAGGGAAAAGACAACATGTCCAGTATGTCTATTAACATTTACTACGTATCAGACTGCCAAACATGCCTAAACCAGCGTAATTGCTAGTTAACGCATGTTAAGCGATATCAAAGTTAGCGACAGCTAGCAACTAACGTTACATGTAACTTAACGTTAACATAACAGCATAACGTTAACGTTAGCTTAGACATGACCGAGTAAACAATAGAAATAGGATAACCTTTTGGCTAGCGTTAACTCTAAACTTGCATTTTAAACGACATTACTTGCTTGGCAAGGGAATTCCTAGCTATTATGAACAGCAGTTATCGGTAAACAAAACATTAGCCAAGCTAACTGTTAATGCGAAACTTTGCTTACCAGCCGAGTTCGGACAGTCATCAACAGCTAATTACTAATATAGTACACAACAACCAGCTATCGCTATGTGGTCACAGATTTTAAAGAGATAACGTTTGCTGACTACGTTCCCCAGACATCAAAATATTTATCGCTAATGTTACCATTGTAAAACGAAAAACTAGCTAGCTAACCGCTGTGCTACCTATAAAATAAACGCAAAGATTTGCTAACCACCTGACTAGCATACTAACGACCGAAACCAGCACATAACGTTAGCTCTGTACGCGTCGTGTTCTTCCAAAAGTAATAGTTAGTCGTAGTGTAACGTTAAAAGACAAATGACATCTTGCATTCTTTCCTTACTGTAGGTCTACATATGAATGTGATCCTTTTGTTCCTTTATTTACCTGTAGGAGCAGTCGAGCCCGAGTCAGCTGCACCGGCTGTCGCCATTTTGCTTTGACTTAGCTTCCCACACTGTTGACCAGACTTCTACGCTTTTCTGTAGCGCAGATCCCGCTCGCCGACTAGCCTACACCCCGACCATTCAGTGTAATTTAACCCTTCCCTCACTGAAAGTTTTCCAGTGTCACTGGCGTACTAAGTTTGTGGAGTTTTTGTTTGCAAACTGTCTGTTTCGTTGTTTAAAAATATAGGCTAGCCTACGGACAAAACCACTTGAAGACATGACTTGAATTTAGATTATTCAGAGTGGGCTAACCTAAACTAAATCAATAGCCTATGACACATATCACCATGAATAGCTGCTAGCCTTACCTGTTGTAGCCTACTTCTCATAATTCAAAGGGTAATCACAAGACGGGACTTGGCCTGGAATAAAATGGTCATGGTAGACCTACACCCATAAACTATAAACTGCATCATCATAGGCTAGATAGATAGATAGATAGATACTTTATTGATCTCCAGGGGAAATTCAAGGTCTCAGCAGCAGCATACGTAATGCATTCTTTAACAGCAGAAAGAGTAATTAAAGTAAAGTCAACAGTGCAACAGTGCCAGGCTGCCTACTATTCAAAAATAAATGAGAGAGAAGCATGAAAGATGACTAGGCCTACTGTCAGTAAAAAAAAAAAAAAAACTTTATTTGTCATTCATGAACATTTAAATTCCAAAGACTCACTAGGCTAGACTATACCACACCTTACAACAAAGTTAGGAATGTTGCTTAGGCCTACAGTGCCTATTTTGTAATTTTTAATCAAATTTGCAAGTAGCCTAAGAACTAGTGGTTATGCCAACAACAACACTAAAAGACAAAGTAACAACATCTTTCTGATAGTTTGAAGAGAGGTCTTTGTTGCTCATGTTTTTGAAAGTAGGTAAATGTTGTATTTATTTGTGAAAAGGTGAAAGCCTAGGCCTACTGAAATGAACTGGCCTTGCATTTTGAAATAGCCTTGAATAATTGTTTACAAACCTCAAATGTAATTGTGTATGATATACCTAAAATATAACAGAAATATAATTTCAAAGTGTACAAAAGTAGTATAAAATATAAATTGCAGTGTGTCAGTGGCAAGTATCATATTTCATAGGCTCCTGAATTCGTTTTACTCCAGCGTTTCTGATGTCCTCTTAAAATAAATCAACACTTCATCTCCAGAGAGAAGAGGATGGCAGGACATAGGGAATCAAATATGGACCAGAGGACACCTTCTTCTCTTGAAACTTGGAGTTTCTGCAGCCTCTTTGATGGACTTCAGCAGCAAATCCGAGAAACATTTGGTGGGATTTGGTCCACAGCAGTCTGGGGTTACCATAGGAGAGAGAGGTTTTTCTGAGCATTTCTCCCTTTGCAGGCTGTCCAGCTGCAAGAAAAACAAAATGGCAGTCAGGGAAAATACAACATTTTAATTCAGATGATTATCAACTTCATTTTAGATATTGATAAATGTATGAGAGTGCGCTGTTAGAGAGGGCTGACATTATATACAAATTCCTTCCTGGGAAACACACCCATAGCTTTCCTGAAATGTAGGCTAGCTGAGCTACACTGCGCTGAAAATAAATATATCTTCAGTGTTGAAGCCAACATTTTAAAATAGACAGTAAATAAACAACATATTGAGAAGAAGTGTTGACGTCTGCTGTTGCAAACATCAAAAAAGTATCATGTATGATTAGTCTATTGTTCTTCAGTGTTCTTCCCTATCACTGGAGCTTTCCACATCCATATATAAAACAACATTGTTGGCTGTTTGCTAAATGCAAGACACAGGGTTGATGCACTACTTACCGTGTCCTGCAAACATGCATGTCTCTGTTCTTGCACAAGGTGGCAGCACTTTTTCACAACACTGGCCACGGGAACCTTACCCTGTAACCTGCAAAGCAGTCACACCAGTTGTTTACAGTGCTATTGTCATGTTTGTCTATGAGTCATATCCTTTGTGAAAACACATTCTCTATAATCTCAGTGAGACAGTGAAACATGAACAACAAGATGTTGCCATCACGAAAACGAGAACTGAAAGTGCCAATTCAGCACTATTGAATAAAATTAGGACTAAAATTCTATTTCCAAATATTTGTTCCACAGCAGCCATCATTAAGAGTCTTGTGAACATATATTAAGCTCGATACAGAGACACCCTCTCATAGATCATGCATTTTCTGTCAAAATATCTCACTTCTTGAGGATCTTGTGTGTTTCACAGACAAGTTGAAGATGTGGAGGGACTCTGTTAGATGCCCTCTGCAACAGTTCAGCTTGGTAATCTGGATGGGGCGCTTTGGAGGAGAGGCAGGAGAGGCGCTCGTCTCCCGCTGGCAGCCTGCAGCACTCGTAGTGTTTGGTCTTCACACCGTGCTCATCCTGGCAGAAACGGTTCATCTCCTCTCTCCACTACAAACCACAGAGAAGAAGGGAGGAAAGGAACAGAACAGAGAGCAGAGAGAGGAAGGATATTAGTTTTTTAAGCTCATTTTAGGGCTTTTTGCCTTTAATCAGATAGGACAGTGAAGAGTGACAGGAGGCACTTGGACCTGAATGCAACATAGTGATAACATTTACATTTAGAGTACACTGTGTTGTAGTTATCAGATCCAGTGAAGTTAACATTCATGCTCACACACATTACTGTGGAGGACCCCAATAGAGGATCCCCTTTTAGAGGATCCTCTCCAAAACGAGATGCTGCATTATCCTTCAAACCATTGGTTCTCAAAGTGGGGTCCGGGGACTCCCAGGGGTCCGCAGCACATTGTCAGGGGGTCCCTGACAAAGTTTGCTACAAAATATGAAATTGTCTTATATGGTGAAAAATGCTACAGTATCAGTATTTGCCCAATTGATCTGCTGATACGTTACATCAATACGTCAAAACACTTTACTATTAATTAACCGCCAACAAAATTAAAGTTATGTGAAGCAAACACTATGTGTTCAACACAATAGGCCTATTTGACAAAGAAACAACAAAAATCCTACATACTGTTAAAGTTTGCTAACATGACTTTTGTGGTATTAGCACTCTATGTTTTTAAAGTAACATAAACATCTAACAGAAAAAAGGCTATACAGTTACATGATTAACTTAAGTTTTATGTGTTGCGATTATGAGGGGTCCTTGGAGAATTTTCCACTCCATAAGGGGTCCCTGGCCCACAAAAGTTTGAGAACCCCTGCTTCAAACAAATACAAATTTCAAAGAAATACACACAAAAATGCATACAAACACAGAAACACTGCTATCAAAGCTCAATCTTTTATAACTGCTAAGAGCAAAGCGATCCTCCAAAATGCATACAATCTGATGGACAATCTACGGAATGTCCTTCTGTATAACCGGAGTCATTATCACGTGTAATGTAAATGTAGATTTACTATGAAATGTCTTTGTCAAAGCACAGTAGTATTCATTCAGACAGAGTACACCTCTGTTTCAAAACAGACTGGAATATCTCAACCAATGCAGACATACATGTGTAGAGAAAATGAATGAGTTTCAACATGCCCCTGTAACTGCCCCAACAGGATTTCTTTCTGCAATAACTGTGGTGAGTCATACCTAACCTTTCCCCAAAAAAATAATTTCCATTATAATTACAAAAACATGCCCTGTTCCCATGAAAGGAATTTTCCCATGAAAACAATGGCTGGCATTTGTAAAACTTCCCACAAGCAGGAAAGAGTTTAGCTTACTGACAACCCCCATTCATATTTATGTTTATGGATAGACAAGGCCTTATCCATTTCAGAAAGGTGGCTTAAATTGGACATTAAACATTTTAGGCATAATATGTAACACTTGATGCACAAAGGAGGAACAAATCTTCAAATATACTTCTGACATGTTTTAAGTTAAAAAGAATGAATCATTATACATAGTTATTCTTTTAGACACAAAGACACAAAATAGTCAGTATAGGAGACATCAGTGAAAGACTCTCACACACAAGGCTGGTCGCCTGTGGCTAAGGCTCAAAGATCAGACAAACGGATTAAAAGTTACAAGTGCTGTCGGGTCGTGTGGACTATTTTCCAATGTAGTGACTGTCTTTTGCCACTCGATGGCCTCATTTGTTAGCCTGGAAAATCCAGACCCTGGTAATCTAGAATGATTAAGGGTCTGGCCACGAATGGGGCCAGAGGGGCGGCAACAAGCATGTATTTGAAAATCTCACTGCACGCAATTGGATAACACTAGACCAATTTACTCTGAATGATTCCGGACTTCGACGCAATCGGATAACACTACGACCAATATTTACTGTCCTCCAACGTTGCAGCGCTGTCTTCATCAGTTTAGCTGGTTCCCCGGGATGCAAGGGATAAAAGTAACGCGCATCATTGCTCATTGCCAGAGTATCTCGCAGAGACAATTCCATTGTGCTCTCGCAAGAACTCTGGATTTCCAGGGTACTCATTTGTACCTTTTGTGTTATTTGTGATGTCTTAATTTGCTGTAATTGATTGATTGATTTCACCTGTGTGTTTATTTACTCAGTGGTTCATTGGTTTGGGTATTCAAAGACTTCTGATTTCCTGGTATTGGTAACAAAGAATTCTGGCCTGTTACCTTCTTTGTTCTTTTTTGGACCTTTTGCCTGTCTGATTGACTGAGATTGCTTTATTTGTGGATTATATGAAGAGTGGTTCCAAAACGCTATATCTCCATTTTTAAAAACATTAAAAAGGTATGTAATTTAATTGTGTATTTTCAGTAATATCAATAAAATTGCAATTGTGTTGTTTTGATTGAGTAGGATCAAAGAATCAAACCATACCCAATTACAGTTCTACTGAAATGACTTGGAAAACAAAATGTAAAAAAAAGATTCATGAAATTTCATTAAAATGGAGGATATAGTGTTTTGGAACCAAACTCTTCATTTGCTTGGCTAATGGACTTTGACAATCTGCCTTGTTTGTGGGTTATTAATGGACAATGGAGAAACTGCCTTATGTTTTGGTTGTGGACTTTGATTTTTTCATCTGAGTAAAATCACTGCAAGCTCATCTCGCCTCTGACTCCTACACTTCTGGTCCTGACTGGGACACTTGATGGTGGTTCAGAGGATTGTTCCATTATGCTCTGGAGACCTGTGTTCAGGACCCGGTGTTTACGTAACCCGTGACAAGGGTTTCTTTGGATGAAAGGGTTTGCTAAAAGAAAGCATCTACAATACATATATATATCTACAAAGCTCAACAATATATATATATATATATATTATATTATATATATTATTAATATATCCGTTCCTGTGGTAGTTTTGGGTCGTTTAAGAGGGGTCTAAAGACATTCCTATTCAACATATACTTAGTTGTTTAAGCGCTTATGCGTTATGGTTTATATAATGTTGTTTTATTTTAATTGGGCTGTTAATTATTTTGACATTATTGTTTATTATTGATATTCTCCTTAATGTAGTCTTAGCATGTCATTGTTTTTATATTATTGATTGAATTGACATTATTGTTTTATTATTGCCTTTCCCCTTTTTTACATTGCTTTTTATTAGGCTATTGCTTGAATTGATTATTGTGTACTACAACTATTCTCCTTACTATATTTGACCTACATTTTAATCTGTTCCCTGTTCAATTTTAAATATTAGTATGTTGTTTTGTATTTATGTGTCGCTTTGGACAAAGGCGTCTGCTAAATCCATAACCATAACCATATATATATATATATATATATATATATATATATATATATATATATATATATATATATATATATATAGGTATAATATATATAGGTTAATAAAGGGTATATATAGGTATAATATATACAGGTTAATAAAGGTACTACAAAAGTATTAGCATTAGCTAGTAGTAGTAGTAGTGTATTGTTATTATCATACCTTCTCATCAGCACAGGCCAGCACTTCCTTTTTCCCCTTGCAGCAGCGCTTCAGGCCTCTCTCAAGGCGGTTGATGGCTTTAGACTGACGGGCTAACCATCCGTAGCCGCCGCGAGGCAGGCAGCTGGCGACATAGCGTGGTCGCAGTTTCCGCAGCTTACAGACCCACTTGATGTTGGAGGAGGTGGGTCGGCCGGGTGGAAAGCTAATGTCTGGGACGGATGATTCTCGTCTCAGGGCCCGTGGAGCAGCGGCGGCAGAGTGCCTTGCGTCGAATCTGGATATGAAGCCATACATGTTCATCCCACAACACATCACCATCATAAAGCATTGCTTGGCCAGTTACTCCTGTTCTGCCCTCACACTGTGTGCTTCACAAGAATGCATTTACATATAAATACAGATATTTTCATTTTTTTTCTAATATAGTCATCTCACTTGCATAATCTCTATGGTGCTTCAACATGCTGATGTCTAAGTTCTTGACTTTCACCTCCTCTTTCTCCCATTGTTTACACCCATCCTTAGCAACCTCAGTTTGTTTACACCCATCCTTAGCAACCTCAGTTTGTTCACTGTTCTTAGTCATCCCCCATGCCACTCTACCCCACTCATCAGCTCTCGATCATAAAGTCAGTATTTTCTCCTTTTGTCCAGCTACCCCCCCCCCTCTTTCTCTCTCTTTGTCTCTCTCTCTCTTCTCTCCCTCCCTCTCCCTCCCTCTCATTCTCTCTCATTCTCTCTCTGGTTCTCTGACCTGTTGCAGTTGTTGGTGAAGGTGAAGGCTGAACCCCTAGGCAGGAGTTCAGGTCCATAGTAACGTGTGGTAGACTTGTAGGTGGGATTGGGGGCCTCTCTCTGAAAGCAGTTCAACCTGGCTTGGGCCCGCAGCTTACAGCAGTGATAGTGTCTCGTCTTCACCTTGAACTCATCTTCGCAAAACTCTTCAAGGGCCTTCTTCCACTGTCAGACACCACACAAAGTGTTTGTAAGTGTGTGTGTGGGATGTGTGTTTAATTGTCCCTGTGTTTGTGTCTCTTGACCTTTTCAGAAAGACATTTTCCACATTTTTTCTATGCTGGTTGTTATTTTTAAGGATGCTTGTTTTTTTCTAAAATGTTTTGTTGAGGTTATGACCTTGGGTACTTTTTACACTATTACTATAAGCAACCTTCCAGACTTTTGCATGATTTTTACCGACATACCAATGGTTTTCCATCTGGAAAGTCTGTAATGATAAAATACTGTTTCCCAGACCTGGAAAAGTATCGCTATTTGGGTAAAAGTCATGAAAAAGTGCCCTCAAAGCATAAAGACAACTGGACAAAGCAGACTGATAAACCAACAAAAAAAACTCAATATCTCAGCCTTCATTACTGAGCTATTTACATTACATTACATTACATTACATTTGGCTGACGCTTTTTTAGCCAAAGCGACTAACAACATGGTATTTGGTCTGGATTTCCACAGTGCTGGCATAGCAACCCGTCAGCTGATAAGAAGCAGGCTCACCAGCTGTTTCCTCTGACTGTCTCATAAACAGGCCAAAACAATGAAGAAAACAAGAATCCTGATTGGCTATGAACCAGGAGGAGGGCGATTAATGTGCCAGATCACAGGAACACATTAGGAAGGCCAAGATGCAGGGCACTGTAACATCTAACATAGCTTGTTATCTGTTCACATAAGATGAAGGTCTATGACCAATGAAGGATTTACCATATGTATTTTGCTGCACAAGTTACCTAAAAAACATAAATTACATGTACTCTATTTCCTTTTCCTGAATTGTACCATTATATTTTCAACTCACCTTTAAATCAAATCTCCAAAGACTATTTCGGGTTTATGCGCGTGTGTGTGTGTGTGTGTGTTTATGCGTGTGTGTGTGTGTGTGTGTGTGCGTGCGTGCGTGCGTGCGTGCGTGTGTTTGTGTTTGTGTGTGTTGTGTGTGTGTGTGTGTGCATGTGTGTGTGTTGTGTGTGTGTGTGTGTGTGTGTGCGTGCGTGCGTGCGTGCGTGCGTGCGTGCGTGCGTGCGTGCGTGCGTGTGTTTGTGTTTGTGTGTGTTGTGTGTGTGTGTGTGTGCATGTGTGTGTGTTGTGTGTGTGTGTGTGTGTGTGTGTGTGTGCGTGTGTGCGTGTGTGTGCGTGTGCGTGCGTGCGTGTGCGTGTGTGTGCGTGTGCGTGTGTGCGCGCGTGTGTGTGTGTGTGTGTGCGTGTGCGTGTGCGTGTGCGTGTGTGTGTGTGTGTGTGTGTGTGCGTGTGTGCGTGTGTGTGCATATCTGTGTGCATGTTTCCACCATTACTCACTGCCTGATGAGCGCAGCACAAGGTCCTGTGTATGTTCTGTTGCCAGCTGCCCTGACAGCACTGCTGACTGTACCAGCCCTCGGTGCGGTGAATGGCATCAGCTTGGCGGGACAGGTGGCCAAAGCCAGTATGAGGCAGTGCACCTGGAGGGTACCGCGGTCGCCCACTGCCATGGAGGCAAATTGCCTGGATGTTGTCAGACGTGGGGCGACCAGGGGGGAATGGAACACGAGGTGGTGCATAGCCACGGGGGCCAAACTGACCAGGACCTGTGAGAGAGGGAGAAGGAAGGAGAGAGAGAGAGGACCATATTTAGTAATGATGCTCAGGCTCGTTGTCGGATCCAATTCTCAGAATCACATGATGGTGTCTACCTCTAGGGGGGAGATCCACTTCAAACTCATCTGTTATCTCCCTCTGTGTTGTGTCTGGGCCAGAGTAGTTGGAAACTAAGAACAAGCAAACACACACAGTTACACAAGCAAACACACACACACACACACACACACATAGTTACACAATGTGGCTGTGTCCGAAACTCCAGCATACCGTTGTACTCATCTCACATGAGCTATTTTTGTTTTGTTTTATTTTAGCTACAGTTAAGACCTGTCATTATGGAAAGTAGTCATTTCTCCTGACACTCCTTGAAGTTGTCTCATCATAGTACCTACCTTTCTCCTTCAGGAAGTCAGGTAGATCAAAGGTTACCTCCTTTTGCATCAGGTTGTCTGTGTCTAAGGGAAAAGAGTGGATGCTTTTGTCAAGCTTTTGGAGGAACAATCTTAGCTCTGCAACACTGCAGTTGTCCTAGCTAAAATCTGATACCAGCATGCAGAGTCAACCCCCCCCAAGAGAACTCAAGGTTCAGTGCTTCCCAACATTCATTGTCATATTCCCCCAGCACCTCAAACTGATTTCTTTTCACATTCTTCTAATATAGAGCTATCAGACAATTTCTAATAATTATGTCCACCCAAATTATATCATACAAAGATAAAATAGGATGTATAGAAATATGACAAAAGTGAAACAATTAGTACCTTCCAGACCCCAAATATCGGCCAGATCAAATGTAACCTCTCTCTGGGACATGTCTGGGTTGGGGTCACTGCGGCCTAGAAGAGGATGATATTGAGTCAAATAGTTTTTGTCTGTCCTATGCTTTTTAGATATTCTTGCTCTGGTAGTCTTGGGATCAATAGTTGCATTTAATCAAATGTCAAAAGTTAAGCTATCATAATAAACCTATTTAAAACAAATACTTGTTGCAAAGTGGAGAGCTGAATGATCACAATCTGTCCTCTGAGACATTTTAACACTCAAGTGGCAGGTCTGTAAGGTAGCAGTCTTGTAAATATCCTCCGTCTTCGTCATATCCTGTCATATATCCTCAACATGCACACAACTAACCTGCTCCAAGTAGTTCACTCATGTCAAACGTTGCCTCCCTCTGACCCATGTCTTCAACATCTGGAGATGAACATGTGAAATAGTCTATTTTACATCTGCGAAATACGTTATATAACAGCAAAAGTATCCTGGTAGAACAGCGAGCGAGGCCGGGAATCATAACATGACAATTTCTCAGTAGACTAAAACAAAAACATAGATAAGGACAGATAATTAATAATTATTGCAGTATTCCGCTAAGCATAAGAAATGTCAGTGGCCGGGCAAAATGTAAACATTAAAGTTATGAGTAGATAATCAGTCAGTTGTAACATGTAACATGAGCCATGTTGTAGCCTAGAAGAATTATTTATAGGACTGACCTATCGAATGAAAACAAAAAAGGCCAACGGAAAATGTGCACTAAAGAGCATATAAAAACATATTACTACATACCGCTCGAAGCACTGGCCAAAGCACCAAGCCAGATGGCGACTAGCATATGTCCCAACATCTTTGTCTGGGCCATAGCTTCGTAACAAAACACAGCAAACTGTTGCGCTGCCGTCCAACGTGACAGACCTAGCCAAATGGGGACTGGTCCACAGATATCCCAAGTTCAGGAAACGGATATAGGTCAGTCTGGTGGCAAGTCAAAGCAACTGACGTCTGATTAAAACCGTTCCTTGCGTCTGCCACAGAGCGAGACAGAGTGCGCGTACTTAGAGCGCGCATAATTTATAAGTGTTTGGAGATGGGAGGTTAAGAGGAGGAGAGTTTTCGATTGTGAGTCATAGCAACTCCTCCAAAAATGTATCGTCACATGAGTTGCATGCAAAGGTCTCAAGATCTATTACATACTGACTCATAAACTCATCCACAGCGGGTTAGTCGACGAAATAGCCATGACTGACCATGCACTACTGTTTCACAACAGTATTGACTTTTGTATATCATACTAACTATACTGCACATGTGTTCAGAAAACACTGGCATTATTCGGAAGGTTGGTCCCGTATGGGGCCATGCACGCATTCCTTTCTACCATTTTCTTCTTGGCAGCCCTTCCTAGTCTCATCCATTCCCCTTGCAGCAAGCCAGGCCATCATATGGAAAAGAATCCAGAACCCATCTTTGTCATTATTTACCTAAATGGCTTTGAAATGTGTAGGCTATGTCTTCAAGAGTGTGTTTTGATCAAACACACCAAATGAAATAAAGCATCGTTCAATGTACTGGCTAATCCAAAAGACACTCTACTACCATTTTATTAACTGATATTGTGATAAAATCACTGAATAGCCCCCTTCCCATTTCTCTTAACTACCTGTCCTTCCTGTCAAAAGTTCAACCAATGACAACGACAGGAAATGTACACATGTCAGTTAACAGAATCACCCTGCACATGCTCTCATGCACACTGGCACGGGCACTGGGGTGTTATTGGTATGCATACATTCTTACTGGGATCTCAGAACAGAATACACCTTGTGTACTGAAATCTGACAAATATGCCAACATCCTTTGTTAATTACTTCATGTGAAAAACAGTCCGTCCTAAACACTGGCAACAGGTGAGCCCTTGTCAACAACAGAAATGGAAGGAAACCCTGTAGAGGCAGATGGATAGGATGAGGAGGAGATAGGAGCAGGCAAAGACTAGGACCAAATGTAGGCCTATGCAGAAGTGTCCACATATATTCAGGGTCTATGAAAGGATGCTGTTTTTAATTTAATTTGTTTGACCTTTTTTGTATCTACAAATGTTTCACTGCTCTTTCACTGCCATATTATGAAGTGAATGAGATCCAGAGTTCCTTTGAGAAGATGAGAGAAGTGTAAAGAAGGACCATCATCAGTGCAGCACACCACCAATCAGGCCTTTATGGTAGAGTGGCCAGATGGAAGCCATTTTTGCCGGGAGTTTGCCAAAAAGCACCTGAACGACTCTCAGACCATGAGAAGTAAAATCATCTGGTCTGATGAAACGAAGACTGAACTATTTGGCCTCAATTCCCAACAGCGTGTGTGGAAGAAACCAGGCACTGAGCTGCACTGGTGTTTGTCCTTTACGCTTTCCTTTCAAAGAAACTTTGAATGTCAATCGTGGTGACTATTGGATCCTTGGTTACTTGTCTGACCAAGGCCCTTCATCCCGGATTACTCAGTTTGGCTGAGCAGCCAGATGTAGGAAGACTGTTGGTTGTTCCAAACCTTTCCATTTGAGAATGATGGAGGCTACTGTACTCTTGGGCACTTTCAATGTATCCTTCCGCAGATTTGAGTCTTCACACGACCCTGTCTCACAGGTCTACGGACAATTCTCTCAACCTCGTGCCTTGGACCTTATATGAAGAGATGTGTGCCTCTCCTAATAATGTCCAGTGAATTCATATAGGCACAGGTGGACTCCAATCAAGTTGTAGAAGCATCTCAAGGACCATTGATAGAATGCACCAGAGCTCAATTGAACAAGCGTCATGACAAAGGCTCTGAATACCTATGTAAATGGGATATTTCTGTCTTTTATTTTTTAGAAATGTACAAAACACTCCAAACGTCTGTTTTGTTTTGGAGTATTGGAGTGTTGGAGTATTGTGTGTAGACTGATGAGGAAAAAAGGAATTGAATGCATTCTAAGATGAGTCTAAAAATTAACAAAATGTGGAAAAAATTAAGCGCTGTGAATACTTTCCATACGCACTGTAGATGTTTTGAGTACTTCACAATGTGGAGAGAAAAAAAGTGCTCAAGTAAAGGTCTGGCCTTTTGTGTTGTGTTTGGGCGGTATATTCTTGTATAGCTCTAATCCTACTTGAAGAATATCTCAATTCAAATGCAAGCACAGGCCTATCCTACGAAAACATGGTTTGTCCAATGTGTTTTGCACTGAGTAGGCCTACATTAGTGTGTAACTGATTCAAACATAATCAGACCATTTGATGGATGTGTTTGTGATAAGACAACACAGGGTTTTGATAAATGTATAGTTTTGACTTCATTTTGCAAAACATCTGAGGGTTTCTGCTAACTTGAATGTGATGTTGTGTTGATTGTGTGTATGTTTTGAAACTGTGCCAGTAGTTTTTTTTGTGATTTTCTAATCCTGCATACAGGCAGACGGACAAATCACACCAATAACCTTCCGCTTTCGGGATTTGGTGCCCAGCAGTCTGGGGTTACCATGATGGGAGCATTCTCCCTTCGCAGCCTGTCCTGCAGGAGAATAAGATGGTGATCAGGGATTATGTAGGTTCTCCTCCATAGTTGACGTCATTCATTTCAGATATGACTGAACGTGATAACAAACTATAGACAATAAGCACATCTCATATTTCATAGATAAATTAATTTTATGTAAACAACTCCAAACTATGCAACCAATCACATCTATACCATTGAAATTGTACAGCAACGTTATACTTTAGTCTCCACATGCAAACACACTGTAAATAAACAACAAAAACTATTTAGAGATTCCCCTCATTAGCAAATATGAACTAACCTAGCCATATTATACAACTAGTCTTTTGTTTTAGTGTTGCTTTTTCACAGACATTTTTCAGATCTTTGTAAAGCCATTTTGTCATGCTGAGGGCAAGACAGTGATTTCAAGGCACATAGTAGATTTAACTGGACACCTGATTTAACTGGACACCTACTCTGTAAGTGCATGTTGTGTGTTATTTCTGTATGCTACTGAGACCCTTGAATTTCCCCTTGAGGATCAATAAAGTATCTATCTATCTATCTATCTATCTATCTATCTATCTATCTATCTCTAACTTGTCACTAGATGGCTGCACTATTTCAGAACACTACCCGCAGGAAACCCAACATGCTGTTGCATGCAAATGAATAAAGTTTCTGCTACAAAGCAGTTAGACGAGTAACTTAGTGTGCTGCTTCATGTTTATCTGAACAAATCCTTTGAGAAGAAACATTTGCCTTAAGATTAATCTTAGAGTGAACCACATTATGAAGGAAATGGTATTTCAAAAGGGGAAATGTGGCAATTGTCACACAAGGAGAACTGAAAGTGCACATTTAGCACTACTCGATGACTATTTGACCTGTTTTAACCAAAATTCAAAGCAGACACAAAGCAAAGTGTCTGGTGAAGACAAATGAAGTTATGCATACACCATACCATTGTTTCGTCCATGGTTTCGTCTCTTATCTAAATCTGACCATGGAGTTGACTTTGGCGGAAAGCTGAAGGTGATTGCTGATAGGCTGTCCCAATCAGTGGCGCCTGCACAATCCAATCACGTTTGAGAGGGAAACAACAAATTGAGGGTTTCCCAGATTTTTCTTTTTTCCTTTTTTTTTAGAAGAAGTAACGGGTACTCACGGTTATGGATAGAAATGTAGTGGAGTAAAGAGTACAATATTTGCCTCTCAAATGTACTTGAGTAAAGTCATGAGTACTGCCCAAAAATGATACTCAAGTAAAGTAAAGATCCCTCAAAATTGTACTCAAGTACTGTACTCAAGTAAATGTACTCCGTTACTGTCCGGCTCTGTTGCTGACCATAATATGCCTGATTTATTCTGGTTTACATAAAAATTTGACGGAGTTGACACGAAGTGAGGACACAACTTTGATTATCAGTTTTTATGTATAATAATGATGTAAAGTTCACTTCATGTATTATGTGACATTTTATCTAAGCACCCAATTCATTTGATAGTAAATGTGAGCATTTGTTGCACTTGTTTTTGCAGTTTCCCATTGTGACCTCTTGCAGAGGACAGGTTCAATTGCATGGTTTTCAGGGTACAACGTCTGTATTTTAAGAAATTCCAATGAAAATACATAAAAATATATTAAATTGATGTCATAAGTATACATGGGAAAAAGTGTGGTCTGCACACTGCAACTGCTCCAAAATATAAACTTTATTAATGTAAAAGTAATTTTAAATTAATAAAGTTTATATTTTGGAGCAGTTGCAGTGTGCAGACCACACTTTTTCTACTGTCTGATACTATTGTCTGGCACCTGCAGAAAAACTTTACTTTGGATGTGCGCACCCACTTTTCAATAAGTATACATGGGTCCTTTACATTAAACCTTTAAAGTATTTGTCAATTATTATCACTCCCATCCTCCATCAGCTCCACTGGTTGCCAGTCAAGTCACGCGTTACCTACAAGATCCTCCTGCTCACCTACAAGATCCTCCTGCTCATAGGAGCTAGGAGGATCAGTGTGACAGTTCTGCATTCTGCTATCAGTAAACAACAAACTCTACATCCCGAGGCAGCCTATATTGTCGTGCGTGTCTTCAACCACTCGTATTTAAAGACTGTACTGCCTAAATTCAATCAAAATGTATTATCCCCACAAGAGGAACATTTTAGACCAAGTCTACACAAATATGGCTGAGGCATACTGTACAAAGCCGTTCCCCTCCCCCGACACTCTGACCAGTTCTCATTGCTTCTACTGCCCAAGTATTCAGCACTCATCAAACAAGGCCGGAAAAACAATTATCGTTCTTAGGTGTGGCAGTGCAGGAAAGGAAAACACAAGGTCAAGAAGCATCACTCTCATTTCTGACAGTGCATGACTTGACGCGGGTGCACAGGACACCAGGTGAAAAATATTAAACATTCAGAGCAATACTATCTGCTTACTTCATAATTTAGCTGATAAAAATGTTTTTCTTTGAGATGGAACCTGCCCAATTAGCTCTCCTTCTTCTCCTGAATATCCACTTTCAGCATCCTGCAAAACCAGAGGAGCTCCCGCAAGACGAGACGATGCGTGAAGACCCAGAAAGTGAGTAATTTTGCGATGTGAATACAACCTCAAAATAGAAAAAGTTGGGACATTGTGTAAAATGTGAATAAAAACAGATGTAATAATCCGCAAATCTCTTAAACTCATATTTAGTTGTAAAAAGGACACAGACAACAAATCAAATGTTGAAAATGACAAATTTGACTATTTCATGGAAAGTAGCCTAGATATCTTTGCGTGTTAGCACAAGCAGTAGCCTGTAGGCCTAAACTCACATGCTAAAAACAATAAGTCATGTATAATGGCAAGCGTGTTTGCCACTTTCCGAAGTCTGTCTGACACTTCAAACTAGCGCTGCAAATGCGTCAAGAAAGGTCCCGCCTTAGACCGTCATAATGGCCAATCGTAGACTAGGATTTCGGGGTGGCACCTGGGGTGGCCAATCGAATTTCAAGGATGGCCTGTGCCACCCAAAGCCACCCCTCTGGCTCCGCCCCTGCTCCCCGATATAGGATTTCAGTTGCTCAACAGTATGGGGTATTCTTAGTCATGTTTTTCATCCCATTATGCACATAATTTGACAAATCTGGACTGCAGACAGGCCATCTTAGCACCTGGACTCTTCCTCTATGGAGAAATATTTAAATATTTTTGGCATTGATTTCTTGAAATATTCAAGGTCGTCCCAGGAAAAGACATTGCCTGGGTGGCAGTATATGTTGCTCAAAACCTATTCAGAATTGATTGTGCCTTGCCAAATGTGCAAGATGCCCATGCTGTATTCACTAATGCTCCTCCACACCGTCATAGATGTTGGGTTTCGAACTGAGCACTAAAACAAGTTGGATAGGTTGGATACTTCAAGTCAAGTCAAGTCAAGTCAGTTTTATTTTTAAAGCGCATTTAACATGCACAGAGTGCAACCCAAAGCGCTCCACAAACAAGACACATAACAAGACAAAAGACGCTGGATGGAGCGGCGTAGTCGCCAGCGTGCCCACGACATCAAGCGACATCAAGCGACCCTTTGCTGCTCCGTGCGATTGCAGCTCTTCACGTCTCCTCTTTACCCAGGGGGCAGTGGGGTTTAGATGACATGGGCTGCTGTTTTGCCCCCTGGGTAGATAGGCCCTCTCCTCTTTACCCAGGGGGCAAAGGGGGTTTAGATGACATGGGCTGCTGTTTTGCCCCCTGGGTAGATAGGCCCTCTCCTCTTTACCCAGGGGGCAAAGGGGGTTTAGATGACATGGGCTGCTGTTTTGCCCCCTGGGTAGATAGGCCCTCTCCTCTTTAGCCCAGATGAGGCCATGATTTCCAAAAAGAATGGCAAACTTTGATTGGTCTAACCACAGGATCTTTTTTCACGTTACCATTTTAAACAAGCTCAGGACCAGATAAGATTGTGATATTTTCTATATCATGTCTCAGTACAATTTTGGCTGTAGTTTTTGAATTGAGTATCAAATTGTGCAATTGTGGGTCTGGAAACATGTCTGGTGTTGATGCAGTGCCATCTGAGGTCCAAGACCACAGCCATCCAATTTGTTTTTCAGCTATTTCCCCTGTTTCCAAAGATTTCTCTGGGTTCTCTGAATGTTTCAATAATATTATGTCCTGTAGATGATGAACTCCCTGAATACTTCACAATTTCATGTTAAGAAGCATTACAATGACATTGTTTCATCATTTGTGCACACAGGTTTACACAGAGTGATGAATACCCCTACATCTTTACTTCTGAGAGACCCTGCCTCTCTGGGATGCTCTTTTTCATACCCAATGGTGTTGCCACTTACCCTAATTAGTTGTGAAACATTCCTCCTTTTGTTTTCTTTATCATTACACAACTTTCCAGCATTTTGTTACCCCCGTCCCAACTTTTTTTGAAACATGTTGCTGGTATCAAATTCGAAATTAACATATATTTTCTATGAAATAGTCAAATTTGTGATTTTCAACATTTGATTTGTTGGCTGTGTCCTTTTTGCAACTAAATATGAGTTTAAGAGATTTGCAGATTATTACATTCTGTTTTTAATCACATTTTACACAATGCCCCAACTTCTTCTGTTTTGGGGTTGTAGACCAGAAAGGGGATGAATAACAATAATGTTGAGAATTGAGATGGTAATTCAGCATAAATGTCATACAGCATTACCAATAATGCTCTATTGAAGACCCTGTGAAGACATTAATTTAAAAAAAAAAACACGGTGGTTTATTTGATTTTCTTGATAACTTCCCACTTATGTAGGCTACAGATGATTACAGGTCTACTTTAATGCAGTTGATCAAAAAATGGTCTATCGGGGCAGTCTCTTTTTCTGTGATGGTCTGGTTTGATCAATTGTAACAGACCTGCAGTATGGGCATTAAGTGAATGAAAATACTTTGTTTACATTTATAGGCACATTTTGGGTGTTGGGAGACATCACAAACACAGCTATGTATTTGTGTTTAACTCTAACTATCCTTACATTTTTCTGTCTTTTGGTACCATAGGAGCACCCCTGGGTCCTGGTCTTGGTGATGTGACTCTCTGTATTACACTAGGCTTGGGACCATGGGAGCACCCGAACCCGACTATTCAGATTACACAGAAGGGAAAAGTCTCACAAACTGAGTCAACTCTGCAGTGGGTGACATTCCGTAACATTTCACTCCTTGAAGTTGGACACAAGGTCAAAACAAAAAGATTTGAGCAATATGTCTGCAGACCCACACGCTACTGTGTGCTGGGTTTCTTAGATGCATCAGGTGGATATGTTTGTATGTATTCACTGGCAAAACGTGTCTACACCACAAAGGATTTCGAGCTTTTAGTGAATAAGGATAATTTTGAGTTACTGGAATGGACACCGGGTGAGTCTGGGTCTGTTCCCCGTTGCGGTATTAGGAGCTGTAAGGTTGTGTTTGTGGGGAGAAATGAATATGGCTTGGGAAATGTGAACACTAAGACAGGGGCTTTCTATCTGCCCTGGTGGCTAAATAAAAAAGAGTACTGGTACAGCAGTTATGAAGTCCTCACTGTTGTTTGTGAGCCATACAATCAACATTTATCTCAGGTCTCTTATTTAACTAAAAAAGCAAATATCACGAGGCACCAACAGCACACACTGAAGAGTTCCCGAGTCACAAACAGTCACAATCAACAGGTCACTAAGACAGCAAGTCTGACAGAGTCTACGGAGACTGTGGACACTTGGGAGATGGGATTTTCTACATCCCTCTCCGTGTCTGCCAGCGTCTCTGCCGGCATTCCAACCATTGGCGAGGCTTCGGTCAGCGTTGGGCTGGAAACAAGCATCTCCCTGTCGAAAAGCAACTCTAAGAGCCGATCCGAGGAGCACTCCTTGACCGTGGAAGTCGTAGTCCCCCCTGGCCACACCTGTGAGGTGAGGATGGTGGGCACTAAGGCGGAGGCAGCCATCCCTTTCAGAGCACGCCTCACCCAAACCTACAAGGACAGCAGAAAACGCCGCGCTGATATTACTGGCACGTGCAGAGGAGTTCAGGTGGGAGATAAATGCTGTGGTGGAGCAGTGCACTCCCACTACCAAACTGATGAGCACAGACCCAAAGGGAGCTGCTTCTCCCTCCACACGCACCCCTGGCCTCATGTCTTTGGTCCTCTGACAGCAATTTCAACTGGAACAGTCGCAAACAGAGACAAGGTCCTTCGGGCAGCTTCTGAAAGGCTTGATGAAGATGTACATCTTCGAATTCTTTCATGCCCAGATCTCTTTGCATGATACCAAATACCATAAAATGCCTTGCACACTACATCTCTAAATGAAATATAGCAGAAGCCATAGAAAAGAATAAAAAAACAGACCAATGTCAATAACAAAGCCTTTATTAAGCTCACTGAAGAAGACATTGATAAAACAGTACTGTCCAAAGGTAGGAAAGTGAGGACTCTCAACTCTTTCACTGATAGCTATGAGAACATAGGCCTACTAAAGACCATTGCTGAGCATGAAGGTGTGTCAACACAAGAAATATAGATCAAGGACAGTGGTGTCTACATCCCTAAAATATTCAGAGACCAAATTTCCCTCACGGGATCAAAAAGTATATATACTATACTTATACATCCCAACTGTTCTCACTTGAGTTGCTGAACATGGAATGCAGCCATCGACAACTTTTACCAAAATGAAGGCACCCTGGATGGGAAGTGTACAACTCATGCTATGATGTCTGTTGTGTTCCGAAGAGGCCAAGTCTCCACAGCAGATAAATGCCTAGCACAGGTTCCCTCAGGTTCAGAGGTCCCTCACCACCTTAAACACGATTGATATGAATGGATGGAGATAAACTTGTATACAGGTACATTTTGTCCATTCTTTTACGCTTCACATCCAGGGTGTCTTCATTTTGGTCAAAGTTGCTGATGGCTGCATCACAAATTCCATGTTCAGCAACTCCAGTGGGGCCAGTTGGGATGTAAACACCACTCTCTGTCCTTGATATCTGGTCTGCTGTAAAAGATGTGAGAAGTGCCTAACATCTGTATAGGAAACACAGTGTCCCATTGCACTGAGCTCATTGATGACTGTCCCAGTGTGATTGGCGTATGGATGTGACAGCTCTGTTCAATGAGATCATGACAAATTGGGATAACACACTGATTCTCCTTTGAAGCTGGGTTATCATCACATGTTTGGTAATTTCTGTGGGCATGTTAATCAACACACCATGCTTTTCCTCAATATGTCTGCAGCCCTGTGTAATATTTGGATTTCAGAAAGACTCTGAAGTGTAGTCTCAGTCTACTGTTATTTCTGTGAGTTTAGCAGCTTCCCTCAGTGCACAATAGGTCATATCTGAGCTTATCAGATCTTGGACGTGGAACAAATGCAAGCCTGTCTTTGTAATGCTGTATCAGCTTTTCCTTTAGTTTTCAGGATCTATATTTCTTGTGTTGAACTATAGACTCACCTTCTTGCTCAGCAATGGTCTTTATATGTTGTCATAGCTATCAGTCAAAGAATTGAGTCCTCACTTTTATATCTTTGGACAATACTGTTTTATCAGTGTCTTCAGTGAGCTTAATAAAGGCTTTGTTATAGACATTGGTCTGCTTTTTTTATTCTTTTCTATGGCTGCTGTTATATTTTGTTTAGAGATGTAGTGTGCAAGGCACATTTTATGGTATTTGCCATCATATGCAAAGAGATATGGGCATGAAAGAATTTGAATGTACATTCAGAAGCTGCCCGAAGGACCTTGTCTCTGGTACTGGGGAAAGCCGTGGACTACTGGTTAGGGGTTCGGGCTAACCGAAGAGTTACCGGTTCGATCCCCGACCCAGAAGGGAAAAATGGCGGGGGAAGTGGTTGAGCACTGCTCTCCCATGCCCACATCCACGGTGCCCTTGAGCAAGGCACCTAACCCCTCACTGCTCTCCCATGCCCACATCCACGGTGCCCTTGAGCAAGGCACCTAACCCCTCACTGCTCTCCCATGCCCACATCCACGGTGCCCTTGAGCAAGGCACCTAACCCCTCACTGCTCTCCCATGCCCACATCCACGGTGCCCTTGAGCAAGGCACCTAACCCCTCACTGCTCTCCCATGCCCACATGCATGGTGCCCTTGAGCAAGGCACCTAACCCCTCACTGCTCCCCGAGCGCCACTGTAATAAGGCAGCTCACTGCTCCGGGTTAGTGTGTGCTTCACCTAATTGTGTTCACTGTGTGCTCTGTGTGTTCACTAATTCACGGATGGGATAAATGCGTCTTGTGTCTCTATTCATTCCATACATCAAGATATTCACATCCAGTCTCTTCTAGTAGGTAAGGCAACTTCCTGACTATAAACATGCCAAGTTTCAAAGCTCTCAGAGCTTGTGTGATTGATCTGCACTAATTTATATGCCTTAACTCCAATACGGACAGGCTATATTTTAGTCCTTTTTTGGTTTTGGGGTGTATAACAATATCTGTTAATTTAACAATCTTAGCAGTAAAATATTTTTAGCCAAGAATCCATTCCATATATGGGAGACCTTAGAGATGAGGAAAAACATTGTTGGGTTTAGTTCTACCTCCGGTAGGGGTATCTCAAAAACTAAAGCCCTTTCTGACCATTTGTCACTAGCCTACTACGACTGTTTCCCAAAACCGGCGTACATAGTACTTTGTAAGTTTGGACCATGATAGTTTCAAACTTCAGTAGTCTGGACTAGTTACAGTAATGACATATAGTACCATGTGGACGGGCACACCTGCAAATAACAGAGATTACCTTCATTTAATCTGTGAATCATCCATTGGGTTTTTTTTATTCAGTATCATCAAGTTAATTCTTTGGTTTATATAGGCTGACCTTATTAACGACTGCTTTGAACTAACTTTTAAACATCTGTAATTTAAATGTGCTGGTGGTCTTATTGTTGGCTTGTAGAGTTTTGTCACAATGAGCCAAATTCTGCAAAAAGTGTGTAAGCAATAAGCAAAAACTGTAATGCTAGTTATTTATTTGATTATAGTTTTTCTCGGTTGTTTACACACATTTTCAGAAAGCATGCCTCATACTCTCAGAACTCTACACACAAATAAAAAAGCACACACACACACACACACACACACACACACACACACACACACACACAATGGGCAAAACCCCTCAATTCCTCTGCAAAATTACATTCAAAACAATGTTATTTCTTCTCAAAATAGTATTTTGCTTTCAAATAACAAACACAACCCATCATATGAATAGACATTTATAAGAACCAGTTGAACACTGACGTGCTTAATGTAAAACACTATGATGAATGGAAAATACTTCTTCTCCATTTAGGCCTTTTTTTGATTAGTGTTACACTTACTAGTACAGACAGTACATACATAAGTGTGTCATCAAATATTTGAGAATATTGTTTTTATACTCGGAACACACAAATACACAACAAATACATAACAAATATATTTTATTTTTCCCCACAAAACAATGTAAATAGTGTACATCCCAAACAACACAAAGTTGCACATAGAGTGGTCTACCAAAACAACAGAAGAATTTACTGTACAGTTAGAGTAAAATAAACTGCTGCATCCTCTCTTCTGTTTCCGTCTGGCCACAGCACAAGCATTATGCTAAAGCTCTGATTGCTAATTGTAAAACTGTGTGACAGGTGTTTGCCCATGTGATGAGTCAGTGTGCATAGTGGGACATTTAACTTTAGAATTTGAATGGCAGTGTGTTCCTTGTGACAACAAGAGATCTTCTTCATGAAAATTGTGCCAAATGCAGAGAATTGTGTGTAGTGTTGTAACAAAAGTGTGCTTTAGAACTGCTTTGAGTGTAAAGCAGGAAATGTGCTTGTAGTTTTGCAGAATTGGTTCAGGGGGTTGTTGCATGAGTTACATGTTGGCCATTGTGTCTCAAGTAGGCTACCAGAAAGTGTAAACAATTGAGAAAAACTGTAATCACCTTCAAAGATTGCAGGAATTTTGCCAAATCATAGGTAAGAATTAGGACTGATGGTGGGAATAAACTGCAGTCTGAAGAAAATAAGTGATCCCTCAGAGCCCTAGGAATATTTTTTTTTACAAATTCTTTTTGTTTACAAATTCAGGAGAAAAACAATTATTGCAAACTTTTCCTTCAGCTTATATACAAAGTGATTTAACCCTTTCTACAGCTTTAATAACAACGAAATAACAAAATGCACAATTTTCTGTGCGTTCTGTTTGCTTTGCAGTTTTGCCATCAGAGCCATAGTACATGGTAGACATCTAGTGGTAAGACCTATTATCACACGTTATATGTAGCCTATCTGCATTTACAGTTCAGAAATATCATAGCCTATTATTACATTAACACGTCAATAGGCCCTTAGCCTATCCTAGGCCTATGAAATGTAGCGCCTTCAAAGTTAGCTAAATGTTATGCCTTGACGAATAAATAAATAATTTCATGTTAGCATGACAATCTTAACAGTAATTCACGTGTGCAACAATATGCATTTTGGGTTTCTTTTAGTTTTATATAGGCCTATAAAAAATAAGGAAAATCAACAGACGAGTTGTAGGCTATGGAACAGCCAAAATCTTCAGTCGGCTAGAGTTTCACAATAAGTGTGCTAGGCTACATCGTCATTCCTGTTATCAGCCAGGCTTTGACATAACTTTGCTTTATGATTAGGCTACTAGGCTGGGCCAGAATAAGGTGTAGGCTAGCCTATAAACTTTACATGAAAAGAGTCGACTTTGGACATAATATCATCACGTCGCATCAGAAAAGCAAAACTGAAATTCAAGGGATAAAGCAGTTAGGACTATAATATGCTACAGTGAGGGACGTCGGCACAACGCCGATGATGGAATTTTCATCATGGAGACCCTGACGGACCTTCACTCGTGGACGCGCGAGGGCGGTGAAAGCTTGCAGAAGGGAAGGTTTGAAAATCACGTGATAAAAAACTGAGAGTGAAACGAAAGGAACAGAAAACGAAACTTATTATGATTTCCTTGTTATGGTCAGTGTTATAGATAGAGGATCATCAACACATGTAGCACCAGGGCGTAGGCCTACCTACTTAGCGAGCCGCTATTTTGAAAAAGAATCAAGGTCTAAAGATGGAGTCACGTCAAGTTTCTTTGGTAAGTAAATGACACTGGCAGTCCTTCTTTCTCATAATATGACTAAAAATAAACAACTTTACCCGGGTTGGGCTATCTATATCTGTCTGTCAGTGTCTGTCTATCTGTCTGTCTCTTGTGTATCTTGGTAGTCTTGTTGTAATAATATGACGGAATAGGCTATCCTAAACCCGTTCTGTAGAAAGCAGACATTCATGTGTGTTCTGTGCTGATGATGCTATTTCCAATCCCAAAGATTATTGTGATATCTCCTCTACTACTAATGAACTGGGGAAGCCTCGCAGAACCAGCAACACTACCCACAAACATGTTACTGGATAAAGAAAGTCTACAAGGTATGGGTAAAGGTCTTATACAAGAGACAATAAAGAGATGTAGATGATTCCTTTGATTACAAAGCTCATGTATGGGGAATGGGGATGTAGCCTGGCTAGCGCCACCACTTCTCAATGAGACGTGGTCTGGGAACCAAACGTTCATTTTCTCGTATTTGAAAAAAATGCCCAGATCCGTTTATTGGGTGCCACGGATGTCTATCAAATGCGTCTGTGCATAGCTCATCATCGTCTTGCTTTCCCCCCTGTTCTGTGATTGGTTCCCTATCTCAGGCGAAAATTTGCTCAATGGTCTCCAGGCTGCCTTAGCAGTGTGAATCAAATCGCGCGCAAGGCAGCATGGGAACCATAGACATAATATACATAGACGCCGCATCGACCGCTACTCCTTACTAGCGCTGACGAGATTTGGAGCCGCCATCTTGGACCGGTCATCCACTCCACTCAGTGTAATCTGTTTGGCCGGTGAGATGAGCTGTCAGCGCACTTAATTAATCATATCTCACTGAATACCGAACAGATTCTCACGCGTTTTTTTTTTGCTGCAAAGGTCATACATGTAGCTATGATACAGGACACATGATTTAGCGTATTTTAATATTCATAGTGGGTTTAACAGTAATAGAATATTCTGATATATGATATAAAGTGACCTGACGTCCGATATCAAAACTGGGAACATAATCCATGTTTGACAGCATAGACAAAACTAGTTTGATACAAGTTTAATGAGTTAAATATAGTTCACAGTTGACAGAAAAGTTCCATCAACAGCATTATTCACAGTCCACAGAAAGGTTCCATAAACATTTAAGTGAGATCAGTGCCATTCAGACATCTGAGGGGTACAAGTAGGCCTATGTGGTTTAGTGACAAACTTGGGTAAATTGACTCAGAATAAGTTGTAAACCTCCCAGTAGAAAAGCTGTATGATACAGGAAACATGGTTGTGTGTATTTTAATATTCATAGTGGGCTTAACAGTAATAGAATATTCTGATATATGATATATTATAAAGTGATGACATCCAATATAAAAACTGGGAACATAACTAATCCACGTTTGACAGCATAGACAAAAACTGGTTTGATACAAGTTCTAATGAGTTAAATTTACAGAAAAAAATCCATTAACATTTTCAGTTCAGTGCCATCAAAAATAAAGTGATGAACAGACATTGGTGTGGCATAAAGGAAATGGAGTAACTGGGTTCAATATCAACAGCATTTGTTAGACAAGTTACATAAATATTGTAAAGTGCAAGTTTGTAGGTTTGTTTCTGATCCTTAAAAAACAGACATTGGTTTGGCATAGTAAGTGTAACAGTTCATCAATTCAAGACAAAAAGGTGACTTGTCACTTGTACAGTGTCAATGGGTTCATCAACAGCATCTGTTATTTACAGTTCACAGAAAGGTTCCAGCCCCAATAAAGATATTAAATAAAAAGGAATTAAGAAACATTTTAGAAACTGCTAAGATCAACCCGTTCATTGCAATCAGTAAAGAATCAGGGAGTGTCTTCACAGGCTCAGTGAGACAGAGTTACCGTCATGCAGTTGGTTCTATGATTTCGACAACTGGTGCATGTCATTTTGTATGTTCCCACCTTGCTAAAATTGCTTGGGTACACTTTGGCTGAGAACAAAAGTGCTTCAGACAGCAGGTGGGCAAATAAGATGGCATAGTAAACTGGGTAAACTCCATAAAAGAGGACTGAGTCAACCAGACGATGGGAAAATGGGACACAGAGTGGCGAATGCAGGTGATGAAGGTGGAGCTCATAAATCAAACATTCAGTCACAGTGTAGCAGATGCCCTGCAGTACTGCAATGAAGAGCTGCACCTTCCTCAGTTCCAGGGGTGTGAGGAGACCGTTCAGTTCATTCACAGTCTTCTTGAACAAGGCAGTTGTTCTGGAGAGATACAAAATAATAAATAAATGAATTAAAAGGAATTTGAGAGGCATCTTATTCTTGTTAGGGTAAATGACATGTGAATAATACAGTGTTGGGCAAGCTACTTCGAAATTTTAGTGAGCTAAACTATCAGTTACTCTGCCATGAATAAAACACTACACAAAACTACCACCCAGGCAAATGTATTAGTAGCCTAACACAAACACAGCAGTAGGCTAGTTCACTACATAGGAAGCTACTTTAAATTGTGCTAATTTCACATGACAAGAAAAGTGTAGCTTGTCTGGCTAAGCTACTTGATAAATAAAGAAGTTGAGCTATTGAAAAGTTACTTTATTCATGAAATAGTGAGGCTACCACCAACACACTTAGGCTACAAGTAGCACCTAGCGATTGCCCAATAGGCTAGTCTGTGCCACTTGTGTAAAATTCGCCGGCCAAATCTAGTACGATTTATTTCTACAATAGCCTTCTTGTGTCAGTTGTAATCTAAGTCAGTGTTATGGAATATGACTTATCAAGTCTCAGTTCATAGCCGGATGAACACCGAGTAAACATAGCCTAGCTAGATGGCTACGATTTTCATACAGTAATATCAAAGATTGCTCCTTCTCAGCTCTGGTAATATTCTATTCACAAAATACAACCAATAGTACGGTTATGTTAAATCTTACTTGTGAAAAGTAAATCCCCCGAGTATGGTCCGCCGATTTGAGAAGGAACATGCTGCACAGTGCTGTCATCTTGTGTCTTCTGCTGCAACGCAACGAGGAGTATGACCGGTCTAAGATGGCGGCCGCATTTCTTGTTTCCAGCAGCCAATGCGGCGTCTATGTATATTATGTCTATGATGGGAACACCCAGGCTAATGGGGGTGGGGAATATGTGGTGTACCCCATATTCCGAGTGGTTAGTGGAGTTCGTTGACTATTAAAAGCAAATATATCGGCGCAATGTATGATTCGTATTTGAACCTGAAGCATAGACGGTGGCGCAGTAATATCAACATGCAATGACAGAAATCAATGGAATTTTACAAAATGCCAAATAAAAGACGACAGAAACTGTATTTCGCTACTCTACTTGTTTTGGAACATCAACGAACACCACTAACCACTCGGTGAGTTGCACAGTTTTGAAAACGAACGTTAAGGGTTGTTTTATATGTATGCAGAGGTGGAAAAAGTATGAAAATATTGTACTCAAGTAAGAGTACCAATACCTTGATGAAATATTACTCAAGTACAAGTTAAAATACCGATCTGAAAATGTACTCAAGTAAAAGTAAAAAGTAGTTCATTTAAAATGTACTTTAAGTAAAAGTTACTTAGTTACTTTTTTTTGGGGGGGTGGGTACCAGAACAACCAGTTTTACCAGAGACTTTCTAATGAGGAGATACAGCACTCAAAAAATCCTCCATAGTAATGCATGGGGTTAGTTTGTAAAAGTTGTCTACACATATCACAACCCTTCCGTGGCAAAACGTTGACATGTGAATACATTGAGCCAATCATGTGGTGTGTTGTAAAATACATTGAGCCAATCATGTGGTGTGCTGTGAAGACATCGTGCCAATCATCTGTTGTGATCTCGCTGCTGGAGCAAGATTGGTGTCGTGAAGCCTTACGCACACGCATTTCTGCCGAAATAGATGTACGATAAGTGCCCAAAAAGTGTTGCAATATGGCCGCCGAGTGGAGATACTTGCCTGATAAGGATGTTGAGAAATGGAGATCTATGTGAAAAATCACCGGAGTTCTCCTTTAAGTTTGAGCAGTAGTTGATTTTCAAAGTTAGTTGCACTCATCCTTGGGTCGCTTTGCAGTGAACAGTAATCCAGCACAACTGAAAAGCCCCTCACAGGCAGCTGAGGCAGGCAGGCCAATGTTGAGTTGCAGAGGTTTTTTTTATATTTGGAAACGAGCAGAAGGTTCAGCAGATTAAAGGGCGTCGAAACCGGGGGGGGGGAGTGGGAAGTATAGGGCAATGGAGGAGAGGGCCCTTGAAAAGTGGAATACAGGGGGCACAACATTTTCATCAGGCATTAGTAATAACTCAGGTAATCCACACATAAAAAATCCAAACAACTCCATAAGTAGAGTCATGTGTAATGAAGTGGAATAACACAGGGAAAAAGTATTGAACACGCTAAGAAAAAGCACTAAGGCAAGGAAAGGGAAGGAACGAGCTGGAATCTGTAAGTAGTTAGAGATTAGTTATCCTTTCTATCTGCGCAAATTAATATAAGCTTGGTTAGTAGCTTACATATTGATGGGCTATAAAAAGGTTTTTCATTACCAAGGTGTCACACAAGAAACATTTCATGATGGATAAAAGCAAAAAGCTCAAACAGTTCTGGAAGTAATCTGGAACTAAAGATCAGGATTCACAAGAGGGACCCCTGGAATCTGTTTAGAACAATGGACCAAAATCACACCTGATACTGCGACTAATAAGTTTTGTCATACAGGAAATGTCTTGAAGCTGTCTTTACAAACAAAGGCTTTTCCACAAAGTATTGAAGAAATTTCAGTAGGCACGTTCAATACTTTTTTTCCTGTGTCATTCCACTTTAATACACAAAACTCTTATGTTTGGATTTTTTATATGTGTGTTAATATAATGTGTGGTGAAAATTTTGAATAGACTCACTGGAAGTTTAGGCTAATTACTGGGGAAAAAAAAAAAAAAAAAAAAGCGTTCAATACTTATTTCCGCCATATATTTATTTTACCTGAATATTTTAACTTCCAAATTAAATGTAAAAATGAATGTCAGACGAAATGTAAAGTTTGACTGACTGGATTTTGTATAACGTTACAAAACATAGTGAAAACTGTCTAAGGTCACTCTCACTCTCCCTTGCTAAAGAGCTAAATGGTTTAGTCCGCCTGCACGATTCATAAGGTAGTCTCTTTTGTTTATTTAGTTGAGCATTGCTAGTAGTGGACCGCTAATTGTTGTGCTGCTGGTGCAATGTGTTTCTCGCCAAGAAAGCAAAGTCAGGTTACTAAAAACAAAGGCCAAAACAGGAAAAAGAGAGACATCAAAATGAGGGGAAACAACTGCTAATAAACTTCTTTCCATAGAAAGGTGAGCACAAACGTCAAAACATGAAATCCCATGGTGTTTGCTTGAATATCTCCGCAATCATTGGTGCTAAAACGAACTGAGACAACCCATTGGAATAGCGAAAAATACACTTTTATAGGTTAGGCTAATCTGATTCATCTCGTGATCCAGCTCCATCACTTTCAGAAAGACTGCATGGCGCCAGATTGATTCATGTCCTGTTGTAGGCTACAGTACATGCTGATCATTATCACTAGGCTAGTGGTTGGGCGCGATTTTTTTTTTCTCTCCCTTTCTGTTTTCGTTAGTCTTTTTTTAGTTTTTTTTTTACTCAAGTAACGGATGGGATTTTTGATGTAGCGAAGTACAATACTTCACTCAAAAAGTAATCAAGTAAAATTTAAAATACCGATTTTATAAACTACTTAAAAAATACAAAATACACAGAAAAACTACTCAATACAGTAACGTGAGTAAATGTATTTAGTTACTTTCCACCTCTGTATGTATGTATATGTATATATACTCTTTTGATCCCATGAGGGAAATTTGGTCTCTGCATTTATCCCAATCCGTGAATTAGTGAAACACACACAGCACACAGTGTAGTGAAGCACACACTAATCCCGGCGCAGTGAGCTGCCTGCAACAACAGCGGCGCTCGGGGAGCAGTGAGGGGTTAGGTGCCTCGCTCAAGGGCACTTCAGCCGTGCCTACTGGTCGGGATTCGAACCGGCAACCCTCCAGTTACAGGTCCCAAGTGCTAACCAGTAGGCCACGGCCAGTAGGACATGTTTGAGTAGCCTACTACAGTATGCCCATTGCCAGCCACCCTGAGAAGTGAAAAGGCGATTCAAAACGAGTCAGAAAAGTCGAGACAGGACCAATCGTCAAAATTTTGGTGTCCACCACTCTAGTTCATCCAAAACAAACCAGAAAAGGGCCTTAAAGTGCTAAAAACCGGAATTTTCCTTTAAAATAATGTTTCCAAAATCGTTTCAGTGGTTCATCAACTTGTAACAGGGTGAGCGGCACTTTCTGCATTCGCTTTGCGGCCCTCTATCGGCTATAACCGCACTATGTAAGTTTGCCAGATCGGGTAGCGGGTCTGTAGTTCGATGGAATGAGACATAAGAAACTACAAACTTGCATCTGATGTCGCAATATATTGTACTTTTAAATCGTGCAACATATTCTACCTTGTGTGTGGACATCGTTATTTGCAAAGCTGGTGCTGGATAAACAAATAGCGTGCGTGCGACAGAGGGAAAGTTCTTTGGTGTTGCTTTAATGGCTAAATATTGATTTAGGCCTACCTCTCCTGTGATGCGTTTCCCTAAAGTGATAATGAGTGTAGATTTTCGTTAGGAACCAAAATGACAATAAACACCATTCAGACAATAAACACCACTGTTGTTTACCATCAAACAAGACTTTCTCCTTACAAGATAGCAACAATCAGAGGAAGAGTTTAATGACTGCACAAACAGTCCTTTTTATGTCATTACACTTAGAAAGGTAAGAATTATTCAGTTTGTCTACAGGGACATAGATGTGTAGGCCTACTAATATTTTGAACATAGTCTGTGGCTGAAAGTACTGATTTACTTTGACAGCAGGATTGGTTGTTTTTAGATGGGATTTCTCCTTTAATTGTGACAGAGAGAAGTTTGTGGGAAACACAAATCTGTCTGGTTCCTTTCTGATAATTGATAATAATTCAGTTGTAGCCTATATGTTTGCTACTTTTGGTAATCTTTGGTAGTGTTTGCAGAGCTTATATGGAAATGTGAGTTGTTGTATATCTACAACACAAATGGGGTTGGGGTTTCATTTTTTCCCTGCACAATACAGGTTGTAAAGGTTGATATTCACACTTTTTTTCCCTTCTTGTGACAGGACCCCTGTCCGGCTCATCAGGTTGGAAGGGTGCAGGCCCCCCTCCGAAGCAACCTAGACAAACTTTGTCTCACAATCCATCAGGCGCTTATGAGGCTAAGCTGACCAATGAAATGGAGTCCTCCGAGGACTCTTCCAACCTGAAGTGGGTCTCCATTAAAGACAAACAAATTCCCAGTGATGCAGTCAGCATATTTAACGACTACACGTCTCGAAAAGACTTTGTCTGCAGGGCTAATGACTACTGTACATTCGGCTTCCTCAATGAAGGAAGAGGATCCCTTTGTTTTTTTCCATTCCGTGGGTATGAACTTCACACCGACCATTTTGAAGTGCTGGTGAATACTGACAACTTTGAGCGGCTGGAGTGGATGTCTGGCTCAAAAGTGCCTGACCCTGGCATAAAGTTCTGTCAGGATAACTTTGTTGGAAAAAACGAGTATGGCCTGGGGGATATTTTTAAAGGGTACTTCTATCTTCCCTGGGAAGGGAAAGAAATCTGGTACAGTTCTTACGATGTGCTGAGCGTCAACCGGGACATTTTCGATGTGCATTACTCAGATGTGACGTATAATGTCGACCTGGTCAACAGAACACGCCATCCCCCATACACCATCAAGACATTTCGCGTTGAAAACCGTGATTCCCGGGAGGTGACCGAGACGGTCCACATGGAGGTGACCACAGTGAAAGCCAACTCGTGGGAAAGCACTTTCTCCTCGTCCCTCGCTCAGTCCACGTCCATCTCTGCAGGCATCCCGGATTTCGGAAGCGCCAGCATCAGTATCGGCGCCGTGGTGACTCTGACGCTGTCAGAGGGCCACCTGGAGAGCGAGGCCATAACGCAGCGGCAGGATGTGCAGGTCATGGTGCCCCCAGGCTACTACTGTGAGGTACGGATGGAGGGGTATAAGGTGGAGGCCAGCATGCCCTATGGAGGACACGTCACCAAAACATACAAAGATGGCAAAAAGATGAGCACTACTGTCACCGGCGTCTACAGAGGAGCGCAAACAAGCGGGATCGACTCTAGGGTGGACCCCTGCCAGCCACTAACCACACCAGCTCCAGCACTCAAATTAAGAGTTGGTTCTGCTGCCACCCCTTGGCTTGTGTGTTTGTGTTTTGTATGTGGTGTTGTTATATTGTTGTCAGTGTTGGTGTTTGGTGTGCTCTGCACTCGCAGGCAGCAGTATTTCAAACTGAGGGAAGAAGCAATTTGAATTTGGTATCCAGGGTAACGGATTACATGTAATCTAGATTACGTAATCAGATTACAAAAATCAAGTAACTATAATCAGCCCAGATTACAATAAAAAAATTGTGTAATCAGATTACAGTTACATTGTTGGGGATTACCTGATTACATTTTATCATGCAAACAATGCAACTTTTTATGATAGCCTAAACAGATAGAACAAAATTATTCATACCCCTGGCAAATATTGATTTTCTCTTGACCAATATGTTTGTTATTAATTTGTACTTAAAATTACACTTGCACATGCCAAAAGGTTGCAAGACAATGTGTTAAAATGTGTGTTTTTATCTTTTTTTACATTTTTATGAAAAATTGTGTGTTCAAAATTATTCATATTTTAAACAATCACTGGAAACATCTTTATTTACCACCACAGCTCTCAAAATGGTTCATAATACCCACCAAGTCTCTTCATATCTCCACAATGATTGTAGACTGCGCCTTTTTAGCAGCAATCTGCGTTTTGAGGCAGGAACGATTATTTGCCATCACTTTGGCCTTGTGCTCACTTTTTTGACAGATTGAGGTACGCTCTAAAATGTTGATATTGTTCTCTGTTAACCATTTCTGTTTTGGATCATTGTGTGGTTTAATGTTCAAATGCTGCCTTTTGGGGCAGCCATGGCCTACTGGTTAGGGCTTCGGCCTTTGGGCTTGCCGGTTCGACTTCACTAATTCACAGATTGGGATAAATGCAGAGACCAAATGTCCCTCACAAGATCAAAAGATATACTTACTTACTAACTTACATACTATTGGGGCAGGTCTCTCGGCACACAGCCTGATCTTTTCCTCCTAATCTTAATGTAGCCTCTTGTTTTAGTGTTACTGTTTACTTTGAGAAAGGTCCCCCTGGTTGAAAAACATCTCAAAATAATACATTTCTCACCCCCACAATTGAAATGGACATGGTGTCATTTGGGTTTAATGCTTCCCTTTTTTATGCCAATCTCAGGCCATGTCCCTGGGTCAAAAAAATCCAGCGAAAGCTAAATTCTTTGTCCAGGTGTGCCCTTATAAAGGTTAAGCTGAGTTGTGCATGTTTGGAGAAGAGTGGAGAAAAATAGAATGAGAATTCTTTCATCAATTCTGTGGTGGTTTCTTTTACTTAATGGGCATATTTATTGAAGTAATCTAAAAGTAATCCTAAAGTAATCAGATTACGTTACATGTTTTTGGTAATCCAACTGATTACGTTACTGATTACAAAAATGACCATGTAATTTGTAGTCAGTAATGGATTACATTTCAAAGTAATCTGACCCAACCCTGTTGGTATCAATGCATGTGTGAGCTCAGTTCAGGAAGCTCACAGAAATATGTATTATTGTATACCGTTATAACCTTCTCATGCGCAGGGTGCAAAATACATGAGAACTGTCCTCATTACAAGTACATGACAGAATCCAAATATAAAAGCATACATCAAAAGACAAGCCACCACATACCTCTGCCTTGAGAGAGTGGCAAAAGAGGCAGAGGAGGGGGCTACATGAAAACCTAAGGGCTCCCCAGTGTGGGAACCAACTCCTGTCACACCCAAGCCAAACACCACTACTACCTACCCCAGAGGCATGGGCAACTGCAAACTGTGCACAGGACATGTGGGGAAGAAGGGGAAATTCAGGGAAGCGTAATCACCCCTGCTACATTAAAGCTGCAGTTGGCAAGTTTGTTTTGATCATATTCACTGAAACTGACACTATGCTCCGACAGAACAACGTAAATCAGCCGGTTTTAGAAAAAAACCCGCACTTCTACCTCCACCTAGAGCCTGTTACTTGTTTTGCAAAATCCACAGCTCCCGGTTCTTCTGGTCCAATCAGAGCAGGGCTGTGTGAGATCTGACTGTCAATCACAGTCTGGTGCAGTCTAGTGCACACTGACGAGCACAAATTCGATGAGAGGGTGCTCTTAGGTAATGTCATGTCTAAGAACTAATATTGCCTGGCAATAGGCTACTACATTGAAATGGCGGCGGCCATGTCTCCAGGCATTTTGGTGTTCAAGTTAACGTTAGTTTGCTTTGCATGTGAACATGACGTGACTTGTGATGTATGACACGAAGCAGTAGCCTAACATTCTCTTGCACTAAAATTAGCATTACAAATCATTTAGATATTAAAATCATATAGCAAATGAATTATATCCTAATGACATACACAATTATAGCCTTATGATATATTACAAAAAAAAGTCGAGTCATCGCGAGTGCGAATGCACGAGTCTGAGTCGAAGTTCGAGTCATTCGGTGCTCAAATCCAAGTCAAGTCACAAGTCTCTAAATTTAGCTAATGACTCGGACTCGAGTCCGAGTCTCGGACTTGAGTACTACAACACTGGCTCGGTGGTAGTGGGGAAAGGGCATGAGAGTTGTAAACATTCAAAATGTTGGCTAAGTCCCCTCAATCTGTCAGACTTGCCAACTGCAGCTTTAAAGTGCGGCGCTACACGTGCCTCTGTTCTCTTAGTCTCTGAGCTTCAGGCTACCTGTTCGTTACCCAGAGAGCCATTATCTCCAAGTCTTTTCTCATGTTCTGCCAGGGTAACTGTTATGCAATTAAAATACTGTGCCTTAATAAAAAGGCGTCTGTGATGCACAATACTGTTTCAATACTTGAAAGCATGCATTATTCATTTTTGGAAATGCTAAGAGTTGCTTCTTTTTAATTGTTTACCTGAATGCTATGACACTTTTTTAAATAAAGAAGTGTAGTCTATGTTGAAGTACATTGGATTTATAGTTTTTATTTATTTGACCGTGGTATCGATTTGGGTATCCAAGTTCAAGTCCAATAGGACAAAAAAGTATTTTATTCCTAGTGCAATACGCCTGCTAAATTTGCACAATTTTGCTTCATTGCACAGAAACGATTCTGATGAGCATCTGTCAGAAACGTAGATTGATAAGACAGTTTCTTTCTTTCTTATTTTCTTTCTTAACCTTCTTAACTTATATCAACCTGTGTCTTTTACCCCATCTTGTGTCTTTGTGTATCTTGTGCTATTTATGTGTACCTGACTGCGAGACAAGTTTCCCTTTGGGACAATAACGTTAAACTGAACTGAACTGTATTGAGTTGTGGAATTTCACTCGTATCGACTGCTACATTTCTGCTATTGTGATATATATGTCTACCATATGTCTACACTCCTCCACTGACTTCTTTTATGAACATACTGAACATTACAGTAGTTATATGAATCTTTGCTTCGCAACCATCAAGGACTTGTCTTTGTAGTATTACGATTTTGTCAAATAGTAGCCAACAATAATTATTGTAATGTAATTAATTGTACCCCTCCACCCCCCAAACCACAGTAGGGAAACACTAGAAATTACGATCAACAGAAATCAGACCAGGTGGCCTTAAGTTAGTATAGCATGATTGTCCAGTGGACATTGGACATTAGACATAATTAGACAGAAATTGCTTTTTTACTTTTTCCTTGGAGAGATAAAACGATTCATCTTCTTTACATCATTTTCCAGCTTATTCCATAACTGGAATCCCGCCAAGTGACTCTAAAGGTTGTGTGCTTTTGTGTTTCCGTTTTTTCTCCTTATAAGGAGTTTATTTCTGTTTATTTAAGTGTGTAACACTTTAAAGTTTAGAATCTTGTTTTTGTTTTTCATGGCATCACAGCTTTAGAGCTCAGTGGAATGGGTTTGTTGGAAAAAAACGACTTGCAATGGCCTTTCCTGTGAACAGCCATTGTGAGGACGCCGTTATTGTGAGACCTCACCACTGAGTGAATGTTTATGCATTTGCGCAAACTCCTAAGAGGGCCTGTCTGGAGAGGCTGCCACCCAATGTGTGGGCCTGAAGTGACTCCATCCTCCGCTCTGAGGGGAGCTTTGCCATGATATTGTCTACTGTTGGCTCTCAACCTGGAAAACTTGTGTAATCATGGCTTGATATCCTTCCTGTGCTATTCAACCTCAGAAGGGTTGGGAATTTCCTGCTCAAGCTCCTTGATGCCGAGGCTACAATCAGCATTCACCTCGAATGATTCGGTAGTACGGTAGGAAAAGCATGTTTACTGTAATGATAATGAGAATATTTGTTGTACCGCTCGCTACGTTTATGTAATTTTCTCATTACTCACTGGTGCTGCTGGTAGAGCGAGAGTGCTGTTGTGCCGTGTGGCAGCGTTTAGTTGCCACCGTGTCTGCCGAGGCTGGGCAAGTCAGCCTGTGTTTAACCATAAACATCTGTTTTAGATGGAGCTGGTGGACGTTATGATACTGTGTCTTCTGCTGCACTGGGCACACCATGCAAATTCACAGGAGAATGCCATCTCTGAAAAGGAACTTGATCGTAAGTTACGACTAAACACTGAAATGGAAGACACTTAAGTATTCTTGGATGTAGAGTGAGAGGAGAAGGTTAAGCTGTCGAGGTCGTAAATCATCAAGTAGCCTACTGATGATGATAATGATAAAGTGAGGGAGGATAGGAGCAGGCTTCACTCAATGTGTATACTTTTAAACTTTAAGAGTGCTGGCCTGGACAGTTAGAATACGTGAAGTAGGAGAGAGGCCGCACTATGCATATATACTTGATGATAATGATAAGCCACGATGTAACTGTAAATGTAATCTCAACAAGCAGATAAATAATGGAGATTATTATACTCAGATGTGTATATTGATATGCTTCCCAATGACTCAAATAATGATTGGCTGTTTATGATATGCGGCTGTTTATGATAATGAGTTCCTGAGTTTCTCTCACAAACCATAATGACATGCCTTTGGCTGGTTTTAGATGCCTGCAGCGTGGCATGTTCCTTGCTCATAGCTACATTAGTCCTAGCATCCACTTGCTAGCTACTAATATCTCATTGAGCAATATCTATAAATGCTCAAGCAAAGCATTTTTGACTACATATAATAAAATAGACCTGTCATGACCAATGTCCTGTTCTTGTCAGTATAGTTTATGTAGCCTAATATAGCTTCATCCCAGAGCTTCTTTATGCATTTTAAAGATACTTTGTAGCCTCAGTTTGTCTGGACACATAGCATGTTCTAGAGGAGTGTTTCAAATGGAAAACTCTCACAGAATGCTCCAGTGGCCAAGGACTAATTTTAGATCCTGGACATGCACTGTGCTGCTGTGGGTGAAAGACTTGGCGTATGTCAAATAGACAAACACATCCATTACACATTCCCATTCTTACATCCATTAGACATTCCCATTCTTCTTTCTGATATGTCAACTTTGTTTTGCTCCTAACTATTAGAACTGATGGCCCTTTCTACTGTAAAAGCCTTCTGTCCCACAGTAACAGGACATGTTCCATGGGAGGGTTTGTTAGAATGACGAGAACGAAGAAGTCAGAATAAAGTGAAATAAGGCTTACTGTTGTGCAGTTAGTAGATGAATCAATTACTATAATAGTAACTATTTACCAAATATGATGATATAGTAATTCCATTATAAGAATATATATTTTTTGTGATGTGTGTGTGTGTGTGTGTGTGTGTGTGTGTGTGTGTGCGTGTGTGTGTGTGTGTGTGTGTGTGTGTGTGTGTGTGTGCGCGCGCGCGCGCGTGTGTGTGTGTGTATGCTTAAATAGGAGGCGGCTATAACACGTTACAAGATGTCAGCAAGCTTTGATTGATAGATTGTTTGTAAGGCCACACCAACAATACATTTGCCAAATTATTGTCAATTACCGTCACTGACTAAATGATTTTGTCTTCCCTGTCAAACTTCTCCAGGCGGTGCCTTGGATCCCAAACTGATGGAAGTCAAACCCAGTCTGAAAGTGCCTATACATCTAGCTGAAACTGTGGACCTCTCTACTCCAGGTGAGACAACCAACTTGCGATGGATCTCACCAGAAATAAAAGGCAGAAATAATGCAGTCCCCCTCAACGCATTCAGCATCTACAACAACTACACTTCTCGAGAGGAGTTTGTCTGCAGGCCCTGGGGCATCTGTGCTTTGGGCTTCATGACGGAGGAAAGAGGCTTCTACTGCTACTATTCCCTGCGAGGCCAGCAGCTTCTGACTAATAATTTTCAGTTTTTGCAAAACAGGAAGAACTATGAGTTGCTGGAGTGGAAATCGGGCCAAAATGGAAGCGTTCCAGACTACAGCATTAAAATCTGCAATCATAACTTTGTTGGGAGGAACGAATATGGCCTGGGAAATGTTCACTCCGCCATGAAAGTATTTTTTCTCCCCTGGGAAGGGCAGGAGTACTGGTATCAGGAATATGAAGTTTTGACCGTCAATCGTGATCCATACCACCTGCTTGTTTTCAAAATGTCCTACGACACCAAAAAGATTAATGTCATCACTCATCCTTCTGAGGAGTTGATGGAGTCCATTTGCATGGCCAACAACAACAGCAAGGAGATAGTTAAGGAGGTGTACATGCAGACGAAGCACGAGAAACTCAACATTTGGGAACCAAGTCTCAGTATGCAGCACATGCTGACAACTAACTTCTCGGTCAAAATTCCGGAAATCATCCAGTTGAGGGAAAACCGCTCCGGGATGGGAGCGGATGTTTCCGTATGGAGCGGTTACAAGTACCGCGAGAACGTGTCTCTCACATTGGACCACACCGCTGCCATCAAACCTGGCTACTGCTGTCGGGTCAAGATGGTGGGCAAGAAGACGGAGGTCACCATGCCCTTCTGGGCTGAGGTCATCAAGCGGTACCTCAACGGGACGACGCACATGGCGTCGGTCGTCGGCCACTACATGAGCAAGGAAATGGGAGGGATCAAAGGAGTGGCGGGCGACTGTGAGCCAATCAACAATGTCACCTCAGAGCGCAGCAAGCCAAGCCAAGCTGAAACACCACCAGGGACGGGTGCTGCTAGTGCCTTATCCCCTTGGCTGGCCTCCTACATCATCCTTGCACTTAGCTTGGCAGCTTTTGGTGTAGCACTGTAGTAATGCCCTGCTTGTTATAGTGGCTGCTAAAAGTGTTGACAGTGAAATTCTCTTGTAACTTTGTGGAGAGATACACCAGCCGGAGAGATACCAATGAGCTTCCACTGCCACATTTTGACTTGCATTCTGAGCACACACTCACAAACACACGCACAATTGCATCATATGGAATTGAACTGTCAATGCTGACAGGGCACGCTTACAGTGCAGTTGCCGGATTATAAATGTTGTCACGGTAACAGCAGTGTTGTCACGTTAACAGTGTCTGCCTGCTCAAGGTGCACCTGCTGTTTATAAATGTTGTCACGGTAACAGCAGTGTTGTCACGGTAACAGTGTCTGCCTGCTCAAGGTGCACCTGCTGTTTATTGTTTACTTGCTTAACACGAACATTATTCTGTTTTAATTATAATGCACCTCCATCAGGCTTTCCATTACACTTGCTCCCTCCCCTCCTCTTCTCCTCCTCTCTCCTCCTCTTCTCTTCTCTCTCTCCTCCTCTCTCTTCTCCTCCTCCTCTTCTCTCCTCCTCTCCTCTCCTCTTCTCTCTCTCCTCCTCTCCTCCTCCTCCTCTCTCTTCTCCTCCTCCCCTCCTCTTCTCTTCTCTCTCTCCTCTTCTCTCTCTCCTCCTCTCTCTTCTCCTCCTCTCCTCCTCTCTCTCCTCCCCCTCTCTCTTCGGGTTCTGAATAAGTCCCTGTCCTGTCATTCTACCTCTCTCAGTCACTGACCAATCGTATGCAACTAATTTCCCCTTGAGGCCAGGCTCTGGTCACGGGGTCTCACTGTTGTTTAAAGGGAGTTTCCCCCTGCCATTGTTAAGTGTGTGTGTGTGGGGGGGTCTATTTTGTTTTGAATGCCACCTGTACCTACATCCACAACAATGTTCACTGAATCAATAGTCAGCTCTTCTTTTTCTTCTTTTTGTCTGCAGTTGTTCTTAAAGCTTCTTTATACACAGAATGTTGTTGTTCTTTGTTGTTCTTAAAGCTTCTTTATACACAGAATGTTGTTGTTCTTTGTTGTTCTTAAAGGTTCTTTATACACAGAATGTTGTTGTTCTTTGTTGTTCTTAAGGTTCGTTATGCTCATGATGTCATCAAAATTCTACAGTGCATCATCAACATGTCATTATATAGTGTATTATTGAGACAGTATAATACATTACAATACATGTATTATCGATACATTAAAAAGCCACACATTGTCACTCATATCATTGAAACAGTTTATTGATTCTCTCATCCATTGTATCCACAAGAAGTCATGTTAGGGCTAGAAATACAGACACCAGGGGCCAACAAAGGTGGTTGGCAGGACAGAAAGATAAAAGAAATCCGATTTTAAAGAAAGAAATGAGTTAGCGGCTAAATGGCTGCATACGGCATTGCTCAGTCCTGATATAATCACAACTCCTCTTCACAATCTCTGAAATAGCTTACGTCTGCCGGGGATTACAATATGCCATAAGACAGTCTGTTCGGCTAAGACACATCAGGGCACTGATAAACTGCTTTGAACAAGCTTCCTATGTACCACTCGAGCTGTACTTGACAACTTAGAATGTATATTACCTTACATACAGCTTGCATATCCTTTACATGATAAGCTAATTAACTGGATCACATTAAATTCTCTATGGGCCCTAGTTTGAAAGATGGACAAAGTGCAAAGTCAACCAGAAGTCTAACTAAAGCTATTTTAATAACCAGGCAAAATCAATTTGCTAACCATGGCAAGGACCTTAAGCTAAAAAACTGAACGCAACAACACTTCCTGTCCTTCTAAGTACCTTAAGCATGAATGTTGATGAGTTCACTTAATGCTCCCACATGTAACACATTGACTATATAGTCCAAGCATGAGAATGTTGCTTGATGACAGACTTTTACACTTTTGCATATCGTTTAAATTAGGACCCTTTCTCCCCCTCTCTCCTTTTGGTTGTTAAAACATGAATATAATCTCCTTCTAATTCTTCAAAGTCACAGTGTAGCCAACACATCCCAATAAATTGCATCTGATTTGCTATAATGACTCAGCACATAGCCTACAGCATAGAGCATGGCCTGCATTCAATCAGCATAGCTTCTTAGCACCAACACACAAGCACAGTGGATAATTCTAATTCACAAGGAGACACACATACTGCATATCCCAGCACAAAGCCCACGAAGATAACGACACAAATAACACATTTATTCATCTTGGCTACGAAAAAATACTGAGTTGCTGTTCTCCTGCATTCTCGCTTGCTTTGTTTTCTACAAAATAGTCTCTGCACAAAAATAGCTTCCGAATCTGACATTATGAGAATCTACTGAACGTTGTTTCGTTTGTTATCACAATTAGAAAAATATAGATTTCAATATTTAGGAGGTGATCCATAGATTAGAACAATGCATGTATTTCAGTGCGTGTGTATGTGAGTGCATGTGTCCATGTGAAAAGTGTATGTTGTGTGAGCAAGTACAGTGTGTGTGTGTGTGTGTAAATGAGTATTGCATATGAGTTGTGGTTTCAGGGAGGGGAGACTCCCGGCCTCTCTGCGTCAGATCCGAAGAGCTCTTTGTACAGGGGTGGGAAACTGGAGTGCACAGTCAGTGGATAGAGCTGCTGGAACCAGCGCAGCTTCTCGATGTGCAGAGAGCACAGGGCCTTCAGCATCGCCACCTTCTCGTCTAGCTGAATGACCACACAAACACAAACAGGGCGGTCAGTGCAGGAGCCATTGCAGGCTAATGATGGCCATTGCAGGCTAATGATAGCCATGCTACATTAGGAAACCGTACTGCCCACTGCCCTGTTTTTGCCAAGTTGGCCAGCAGGTCTCCCTTTCAGGTGTTACCCACTCATCCCCTCCCTCTCCCTCCTCATCTGTGTTTTAAAGTCTTGATGCTTTCATTTTTGAGAATTTGTTTTGGCTTTCCTCCATGTACCTATTTTTCTTCTTGAAATATTCTCTATCTTGCTCTCTCTCTCTTTTGCTTTCTTATTCTATTATATTTATAAACAACCATACCGCCCTTGTCCAGTGTGCGGGTCTCTTACCCTGTGCAGCAGACTCTCCTGGTGCTCCCTGTGGAGGATGTGACTCAGTGCCAGCTCAATGTCCTTCCTCATCCTCTGCACTCGGCCTCTGTCCTCAAGACCAGGGCGGTCTACACACACACACACACATGCAGACACACACACACTCACACACACACACAGACACACACACATGCAGACACAGACAGGCACGCACGCACACACACACACACACATAGGATAAATAAATAATGTAAGGAAGCCAAAAGTTGAGCCAGCAAAATTTCAACATTCGGCACTCTTGCCAGACACAGAGGGGAAATGTGTATAAACATCAGATCGTAAAACAACAAGGAGGGGACTTCCTTCTGGAGTACACAAACAACAGTTCAAAATTCCGTTTGGGTCTTAGTTCTTACCGGGGTTAATGAGCACCAGCGCACTGAAGATCGCCACCTGCTGTTCCGTCAGCCTCAGTGCACACATGCTATGAGCGAAGTCGAACACAGCGCTGATCAGGTCACCACACACTAGGCCACACAGAGAAAGAAAACAGTTAACATTGTGTATGTAACAATAAAACAATCACAGTTAACATCGTGTATGTAACAATAAAACAATCACAGTTAACATTGTGTATGTAGCAATAAAACAATCACAGCATTCCGTTTTGGACTGTGTTTATCTAAACAGGTAAAAGAAGAATATCACAATCATTTTGTGTCAAATCCATGTTTATTAAATTGCTCCTAGACCTAATCTTCTTGTCAAACTTGTACTTACAAACATATTCTGTGTGTGAGTTCAGAGGAATGAGTGACTTACTGAGAGTTTTGAAAACTTCAGTCCCAGCGAATTTTCCATCAAAATAAACAGTGCTGTTCTCTGTGTTGAACAGCCTGCTCATCCTGACAAGAACTACCTCCATTGAGCCTGGGGGGGTGACAGAGAGCAAACAAAGAGTGGGATTCTGTGATGCCTCTGCCTGCTAATCGAGCGTACAGCTCTTATATGCTGGGCCTGCTCAGAAAGCACTAGCCATATGCCGAACTATCCCCTCCCTCTATATCTTTTGACCAATCACCTATACTCTTCTGCTTGACTGACATGCCAGAGGCTCAATCTCGTACTCTGGGAGTCTGTGCTATTGGCGGCAAAGTTCTTGAGCACATTTGAAAGAGAAAAGGAGGCATTGGTATCATGTCTTGGGTCACTGTGAGACTGACAGTTACACACCACTCTTAAGCAGATTGATCTGGTCGTCCTGACGAATCTGACGAAACCCTGGCAACCTTTTGGCAAACTCGACTACGAACTGCACGGCGTCACTCAGTTTATCGGCACACAGTTGCCACATCTCATCCACCGTCTGAGGAGACAAAGAGAGAGAGAGAGCGAGAGGGAGAGAGAGAGAGAGAGAGAGAGAGAGAGAGAAAGAGAGAATATAAAATAAAGAAAGAGAGAGACAACAGTAGGGAGAAAGTGAAAGTAGTTAGAGAGAGAGATAGAGCGTGTGAACTGTGAACATGTCAAAGGCCTCTTGATTTTTAACCACTGAAATCAAGAAGGGAGGGGCTGAATCTGTGGCCAAACACCGAAGGAAAACAAAACAAAACATGGCATGTGAGTGTGTGTGTGGAGCGGAAAGAGCTTTATGGTATGGTACGGTGTCTGCGCTGGCCGTTGCTGGACGCCTGTGTACCTTGCTGTGGTATATCTGGACCTCCTCTCTGGTGAAGATCTTCCACCGCAGAGCCTGCAGCTCCTCCACAGGGTACTGAGAGGTCTCTCGGTGAGAACGCACGATGCTGTCACACAGCTCCTCTGTACATACACACACAGATACATACACACACACACACACACACACACACAGACACACACACACCAGACCAGAATAATCAGATATGTTACTCTAAACCTGATCAAAGGAAATATTACAGTAAATGTAAATATCATTATGTGTCTACATAGTTATTACTGCTGATGTTGTTGTAGTTTTATCACATTAGACTGAACAGACTCATTGTACCGATGCGTATGTGCAGCAGGGAGGTAGGGTAGTGGCAGTAGGGGTCCTCTGGATCATAGGGGTGCAAGTCCGGGTCAGTCCCAGGCATCCGCAGAATGCCCTGGTTGGGAGAGGACTGCCTTGAGTCAACTAGTGGGACAGAGAGAGAAAGAGGACAAACTCTTATTCTTCAAACATGCACACAGACCAGAACATTCTGCCACAAAAAAAAGAAAAACACACAACAAAAAACTGCTGACCACTGAAGAGTTCATCATCAGTATATGGACCCTGTAGTCCATGACTAATGTAGGAGTAGAGTCTGTAGTCCATGACTAGTGTAGGAGTAGAGTCTGTAGTCCATGACTAGTCCATGACTAGTGTAGGAGTAGAGTCTGTAGTCCATGACTAATGTAGGAGTAGAGTCTGTAGTCCATGACTAGTGTAGGAGTAGAGTCTGTAGTCCATGACTAGTGTAGGAGTAGAGTCTGTAGTCCATGACTAGTGTAGGAGTAGAGTCTCTGTGTCCTGCAAGGCTCACCCCTGCTGTCTGCCAGTCTGTTACGGTCCGCCCTCCTCTGGACGCTCCGGTAGTGCAGGCCCGCAGCCTGGAGCTCGCCTGGATGACACACCAGGTGCGGGTGCACCTCCGGGCCACAGTGCTGCAGCTCAGGGTCCATGGGGAAGGTGTAGGGCGCCAAGGGCAGGGGCTGGAGCAGGTGAGAGGAGCCTCCGCAGGGCTCTTTGCCTGGGCAGTACGTGGGGCCCAGAGCCTGGACACCGGCCGTGCACACCTAGATAGATAGAGAGATAGATAGATAGATAGATAGATAGATACTTTATTGATCCCCAAGGGGAAATTCAAGGTCTCAGTAGCATACAGACAACACACATACATTCACTAACAGCAGAACAAAGTAATTAAAAGTATATAATATAAAAAACACAACTAAGCAATAAGGACAGTAGAAGATAAAGAATATACTAAATATACTAAAATACAAATTAAACTAAATAACAAAAATCATGAGGCGCTTGCAATGACTGAGGCAGGGACTGAGCCTGTGATTCTCTGTGCATAGTAAGGTAAGGTGCTCTGTGTGAGTGAGTGTCATGGTGATGGTGCAAATGAGTAAGTCCAACAGTGCAACAGTGCAAGAATAAAGTCTAGAGACCAACATAAAATAAATATGGACATATCAGCCAGTAGGCAAGGTAATATAAAAAATATAGAAAAAACTATATCTACATATACAGTATCTATATACCGTATTTTCCGGACTATAAGTCACACTTTTTTTCATAGTTTGGCCGGTACTGCGACTCAGGTGCAACATATTTATATATATGTTTTTTCCCTCTTCATGACACATTTTTTGACTAGTGCGACTTATACTCAGGTGCGACTTATAGTCCGGAAAATACGGTATATATATATCTATAGAACTATATTAAGAAACGGAAAATACGGTATATATA
>NC_055966.1:36294646-36307146 GCF_018492685.1 Alosa sapidissima
GCTTCCTCTGAAGACCAAATGAAACAATAAGTGCATTTCTTGAAACAATTTGTGCAAACTGCACCACACAGTGAATTAGCTGCAAAAGCACATAACTTGCTTAAAATGCCTAATTTATGATTCAAAAGTAAATATTTATGCCCATAATATCACTGCCATCAGAATAAAAAAGTTCATGTGTCACTGTTATTACAAAGATAGTCAAGACGCTTAGCCATGTTGTTACAGTTTTTCTCTATTGGTTTGGCTCATTTCTTGAAACAGAAATTAAATTCTCAAAATAACATGGACAAACCTCCAAACCACTTGGCAATTGTTCACAACAGAATTGGATTTCTCATTCATTTATCAAATTGCAAATGTCTTAGTACATGTCTCAATGTCTCACTACATTTTTGCAAAGGATTAAGTACAGGTAGCCTACATTTAGCACAATTTCCAAGTGAATAGATCTTGTTGATCTAAACTGATTGTCGATTCTCAGTCTAATGGTTGTTCTCTCCAAAACATGTCAGCATCATTTCATTGTATAAGTCATCACATGCACAACAGTCTGTTCAATTGTCAAAATTAGTCAAGAACATAATACCATGAATACCATATATATATTTTTCAAAAAAAGTCATAATTTTCCTTGTTTTTTGTTTATGTGTTTATATTGCACTATATTTTCTTTTTACAATTTTTCTCAGTCACTTTGGTACATTTCTCAGATCTGAATTGAAATTCTCAAAACTACCTGTTCAATCTTCTCATCATTGTGTCACTTGTGCACATCAAAAAGGCAGTTTCTCATTTCTCTACTCTTAGCGTAAAATCTTAGGTAAAATCCTATTTTTTGTTTTCTTTTTCCGTTTTATACACAATTATAAGACAAATAACAAGATCTTTTGGAGAGATATAAACTTTTGCGGGTGAACCGTGGTGTTGTGCTGAACCATCCAGGTTATTTTGGCAAAAGCACCAAGAGTTTTTGAGAACGTCAGGTCTGTTTCAAGAAATGAGCCAAAGCAATTGAGAAGGATCTTTGCAATTTTCGTGGCAATGACTCTTTATATGGGAAAGGAATTTAGTTTTGAAGCATGAGTGAAAGGTTTTGGGAGAGATATGAGCTTAAATTCTAACTTGAGAAGATACAAGTTTGGGAAATTACCAGAAATCTTAGTCACTTTTAACCGTGACGCTATGGCAAAATGCTAATTGTCTAGTCCGATTCAATGATCTATGCTAGGCTGGAGCTAAAAGTGGTATCGCCAGACTCACAGAATGGCTGGATTAACTGGAGAAAGGTAAAACTCAATTGTTTACAGTTTTTCTCAGTCGCTTTGGTGCTTTTCTCAGATCAGAATGAAAATTCTCATAACTATTAGTTCAACCTCCACAACATTTAGTCATTTGTGCACATCATAGTATAGCAATTTCTCTTTCCTCTGAAAAAATTGCAAATGTGTTTGGACATGTATCAGTTGCTTTCACACAATTCTCTGCTGTTTTATAACATTATCAGTTGCTTTGTCATGTCAGTCAAAATTAACTATACTTATGGATGCTGAACAGTCGTTCCCAATAAAACTAATAGTCTTGATTTCATTGCTTGAGTCATTACATACAAAATTGGTGAACTAGTTATCAAATTCTGTCACAATGCTGTAGAATTGCAAAGAGCATATACAGTAAAACTGTGAAACGTACATATTCAGTGTCTTGCACTCACTTACTCCCCTAACTACAGCAATTTGTAACTTTACTGTAGTTTTCAAATGGCTGTACAAGTCTATAGTGCTGTCTTGAGCATTTTCAGGTAGTGTCACCGAGTTCTGACCTTTTTTTGCATGGGAAAACACTGAGAGCATAAACTGTCGTAATGACATGACATGACTATCTTGTTCATAAACGATGGTGTCAAGACTTCTCATTTTGATGACACTGGCAGTTTCATTGACATAAATACTTGCTTTTGAGGAATAGACTATCCATTTTGAGCAAGTGACATGCTTTTGCAGGTTATCCACTAGGTTTTGCAGTTTGCACTAATTGTTTTGAGAAAGGCACTAACTGCTGTGCAAATGTTAATAGTGATGTGAGAAAAGCACCAAAGCGACTGAGAAAAACTGTAACTCGAGGGGAGGTGGAAAATGAGCATAATTCCCCAAATGGTGGAATATCCCTTTGATAACATTTTACTTTACCATTTATTATTTGCTTATGCCATGTTTATATATGTGGGGAATGTGCTGGCCTGTTGTGTTGGCCATGTTTATATATGTGGGGAATGTGTTGGCCATGTTTATATATGTGGGGAATGTGCTGGCCTGTTGTGTTGGCTTGTAGACAGGGTGCTTCCCAGGAACCCCTTTCTATTCACAGCCAGTCTGTGATCAGATGCACCGATGACCACAGCAAACAAAAAAGGCCAGAGCAGGTGTCTTCACGAGCTCTCCCCATCTTAGTCGGCACGGCAGCCTGGGACACCGGTCCCAAAGCAGCACAGATTCTGAAGAGAAAGTTCAAGGGGGGTGGGGTAGGGGTCTTGGGTGTTTTTACTTTGACTTGAGCAAAACAGCAAAACAATGTTTGTGTGTGTGTGTGTGTGTGTGTGCACAAACTTCTTGAAGGCCAGTTGTGGCTATGTGGTGTGGAAAGTGAGAGCGCCACACAAAAGATGATACAGCGCTATGGTTGTGGCTTCATCACCTGGACCTGACCAGGTCAACACAATCAACGCAAAGTTTGTACCATGACAATTTAATATGAATACAAATACCGTTCCACCCCTTATAGATAGATAGATAGATAGATAGATAGATAGTTACAGCCAGTGCAGGTAACAGTGATGACATGCTCGAGTATGACAGCTTTCCCAGCTCAGCGCCCTAATGAATGGCCAATGTTGTTGTTCGCTTTCATCATAAATCCCCCCCCCCCCCCCCCCCCCCCCCCAACCTCCACCAGTTTTGTCCGTAAGCTACGCAAGCATGAGGTCAATCTTGTCTGACACAGATCAAAGAGAGGTGGAAACGACCTGGTTGTGTGAAAACTATGATTTTCACACTTTGACAAGTCTGCAGTGAGAGTTGAAAGTGCTTTGAGAAGCCCAGACTGAAACATTTGCTCTCCCCTTTCCCTTCTCTCTCTGAAAAACAACAGACATAAAAGGGCACTCGAGTCAGAGGGAACCGACTAACACCCCACAGAGTGGCCAAGTGAGGGGAGTGTGAGAGGTGTGCGGTGGGGGAATATTTGCGAGGGGAAGAGAGGAGGTGGACAAACAGGTGTCAACCTCAGAGCTTTTTTAAGTGGTTTACTGACTTCTCTTTCACTCTGACTATCCCTCTTTCAAGTGATCTCTCTCTCTCTCTCTCCTTGCTTCTCTGTCTCACTCACAAAGGATGCGGCTGCCAGTAACAAGCTCTTTTATCTGCGGCTGCCAGGAACCCCTATCACCCTCGCCCCACCTCCACCCTACTCCACCCTACTCCCTCTCTCTCCCTCTCTCCCCCTCTCTCTCCCTCTCTCCATAAACACTAATGTGAATGTAAATTACTTGATGTTATTATGTTTACATTATTATATCCTATAGAAGACTCCATATTGGTGCCCTTTCTTGTGATTGCTACCTCACTCATCCTCCAGGACAGAACAAGCTCCTCTATGCCACTAACTGGTTTTAATCTATTGATTAATATACATTAATCTGACAGAAACATCCAGGGCACATCAAGCATTTTTTAATCTATTGATTTAAATGAATATACATTAATTTGACTGGGTGGCTGAATGAAAACTGTTCCTATGGTTGCATGTTGCATGACATTTCATGCTGAGGTAAAAGTAATGCTAACTGGCAAATCTTAAATGACACACACATTACTTCTAATCCCCTGCAGGCGTGTGTGAGCAGCTCTGCGGCATGGGATGTATGTGTGTCAGTGTGTGCAGAAGTTAGTGTGTCAGTCGCGAGTGTGCCCTGATTTGGGGCATGGGGCGGAAGATTTGTGGCTAAAAACCCTGAAAAGAGGTGCAGGAGACTGGGACACTAATAGTGCTGCATCCATGAAGCGGGGAGTGGCGCTGAGCGCGCGTGTACTCGAGGCTGGTTGGGACATAGCCCTGGTGACGAACACAAGGCAGTGTGAGTAGTCTGGGTAGCTCCCATGCTTTGGGCTTAGCTGTGTCCACTGGTAACTGCGATGAAGGTCTGCCTGACCAGAATGTCAGTTCCTCAGTACTTTGCAAAATAGCTGCACCTGCAGTATAACTTGTCAATGGCTACGTTTACACCGCAAGTCTTAATGCTCAAATCGGATCTTTTTGCTCAGATCTGATTTTTTGATTGGCTCGGTTTGTTTGCCATGTATGCAGTGTCCTCTATACACTGTCCACTGGTGTGCAACCAGAAAATGAAGGAGGAAACTCATAGCAACTGACTTCTATCCTTGTTTTATCTTAATGCTTCATCTTTGTATGCAGTACACTTTCTGTGTCTTCGTTCTTCAGCTCATATAAATGACAGAGAACCATAAGACAACCATCAGTATGTTGTGACCTTGGAGTGCTGTGTCTTTGCCATGCATTAAGGTTTCTGTATGACTTCTTGGCCTGTCTATTGAACGTTGGTGATCAGTTCTTTAGCAGCGTAAACAATAGATTTGGTAAAGAGAGTTATCAGAGACTGATTAGAATACCACTACAGTTTTTGTCCTGAGCGGTCACTTAGAATACAGCCTATAGCACTCATATACACTACATATTATAAGTGATTGATGGTTGTGTGTGCAGTAAGTGGATTTATAACAACAGCAGAGTGTGTGTGAGAGGGTGAGATGAGGGCTGTGTGAGAACGTATGATAGTGTGTGAAAGTATTAGTTTGTGAGAATGTGGAAGTGTTTGTGTGTAGATGAGAGAGTGTGTCTGTGGCTTAGGTTGGTTTCCTGTTGTTTGAGGTTGTTAATCAGAACTGACAGAGGTAGAGGCCACTGACCATATTTTTCATTTGCTAGTCTCCTTTTCTCTTTCCCTCTTCCTATCCCTCCCTCTCTCTCTCTCTCTCTCTCTCTCTCTCTCTCTATCAACCCCCCTCTGTATAATCTCAGACATGCATCTCTATCTCCTCTTACACCTATGGAAACACACACACACACACACACACACACAGAGAGAGAGAGAGAGAGAGAGAGAGAGAGAGGGATGGATAGGAAGAGGGAAAGAGAAAAGGAGACTAGCAAATGAAAAATATGGTCAGTGGCCTAGTTAGAGTTAGAGTTAAAGTAACTGCAAACAGCAACATAGAAAGCAAAAGTGCACATGAATGCATATTCATCGGTAGCTACACACTGTCTCTCCCCGGTCTGTTTATCTGTCTGTATCTCCATTCGGCTCTATCTGCCCCTCTTGCTCTCTCTCTCTCTTTCTCTCTCTCTTTCTTTCTCTCTCTCCCTTGTTCTCTTTCTCTCTCTCTTTCTCTCCCTCTCTCTCTCGCTCTCTCTCTCTCTCTCTTTCTTTCTCCCTCGCTCTCTCTCTTTCTCTCTCTCTTTCTTTCTTTCTCTCCCTCGCTCTCTCGCTCTCTCTCTCTCTCTTTCTTTCTCCCTCGCTCTTTCTCTCCCTCGCTCTCTCTCTCTCTTTCTCTACCAGTCTATCTGACCACTCATCTCCCTGTCTCCTCAGCTCTCTCTCTGTCTTTCACCTCAACTCTTTGTCTATCAGTGGCTGAGAAAACCACATGCTGATACTGGAAAATAATCAGCACTTTTCTTCCCTGGGCTTTCTTGCTTTATCTACCTCCTCCACCTAATCAGCTCCTCCATCCAAAACCACACACACCAAGAGAATAGAAATTAAAAAATAAGCGAGTGAAACTAGAGGGAGATACTGATGGTCCAATTTAGACCGGACTAATGATGCACTATGATGCAACCTATGATGTGCGTGTGCGTACACACACACACACACACACACACACACACACACACACACACACACACACACACACACACACACACACACACACACACCTAGTGTCACTGTTAACATTATAGTAATTTAACTAGCCTTATACTATGGGATGATATTGGTGCGCTGCTGTTTAGTTGAGTTTTGTTTAGCATATGTATACGGTGAGCGTGAGACTTTTCTAACATAGAATGAAAGGGTGTCTGTTTCTGCTGAAGGGTAAGATGTTATCAGATGAGAGAATCATATCGTATACAATAAAGTAAGCAAGGCCTCTTTCTGATTCTAGCCCTGATACTTGCTATCAACACAGTAAATCAGTTCATTATCACGTAAAAGCACCGTAAAGTTGACGTGAAAAACAGAACTCAACGGATGCAGCTGACAGTATCACTAGCGCAAGGGCCGATGTCTTTCAGAGATAAAGAATTTTGGTTTGAGCTAAATGATAAAATTGAGACGATGTTAAATGTTGAAAGTGGCATTAGTTGCTCTCTGTGATAACGTGGAGAGTTAAAGGGTGAAAGACAGAGAGATGAGGATCCAAAATGGAAACGAGTGCTTCTGTTATGCAACCTCTCTCTCTCTCTCTAGATTATCTCTATCCCTTCATCTTCTACACCACCATTCATATTCTTAACAACAGAATAGATAGATAGATAGATAGATAGATAGATAGTTAGATAGATAGATAGAAAGAGAGATAGAGATAGATAGATAGATAGATAGATAGATAGAGAGATAGATAGATAGATAGATAGATATAGATAGATAGATAGAGAGATAGAGATAGATAGATAGATAGATAGATAGATAGATAGATAGATAGATAGTTCGATTATTTACTGATTGTTTGATAGAAAGAGAGGAGAGAGAATCAATTTGATAAGATAAGGAATGTGCACAATAAAATGTTAAGAGAAATGCAAGCTTGCACACACACGCACAAACACACATACACACACTCGCCATTACATCAAACACTGAATGTTCCTATGTCTCCTTCAGCATTTACTAGGGTGGTTTAATCTCATATGTTGAAATCCCCCCTTCTAACCTTTTTGTTTATTTTACTGCCCATGTCACTGGATATGTGGTCGCTGCAGTCTTCTCAGAATTCAGCATCTTTCCATTGTGCTTTGTGCACAAAGTCGTCTTTCCCTTCGTCAGCAATTTGCAGAGTAGCACTAACGGGGTAAAAAACCTCAAGCTTCCATCACAGGAAGAAAAAAACCACAAACACAAAAGAGCACCCAGGTATTATAATAGCTTTTTGGTCATAAAAAGCAACCAGTGTCCCTCCAACGATTGTGTCACTTTTATATATAGTATGTATAATCGAGTTTAGGTTCTGGATCATGTTTATAGACATATTATGGAGTGAATTAACTGTCTTCCATCGAAACTGAATTTAAATTTCACCTTTCCCGCAGAACAACAATAGTATGCACAGCGATACATAATGAAATCACTTTATGATCTAATGGAGTGATTGAGAATAACGGACGCAAACCATGACCTCTGGCTATTCATTTAGTTGGCGTGTGGATACTCAGAAAAACTAAAATGCCTGCGGAAATTTGAAGCTGAAATTTAATGAATTCAAACAAACAAACAAAAAACTTTCTTGAGTTTCATCAAAGTTGTTCAACTGAGAATATTATAATGTGCATCATAAATGAGAAATATTTTTTTTTTTTGAATTTTAAATGTTAAATGTTGATTAATCAGTGTTTAAATTAACCTTTAAGACTTAAACCCCATGAGATGAACTCATCAGCGTCTATAGAAAGACAATGGATTCAGATTGACCGTTTTGCCTCCTGAAATGTATTTCCTAAAAATATTATAGATGAACCTCTGGTGCGCATAGGTGAAATCAAATTCTGACAGAAAGCATGATAAATAAGGCCTGTTTCTAACCTCTTCAACATAAGAGAGTCACTCCAATTTTAATTTATTGAGTCTATATTACAAAGGTTTAGATTTCCTACTTGCTAAAATAAAACATTTCTGTTGGGTATTGCTGTACATCCTGAAAGACATACATGTCAGCTCCATAGTCTAGCTTTATCACAACGAGAGATGAAGATGATATACATTAGACTGCACAAAGAATCTGTGTACAGTAATTTATTGGGACAAAATTAAACAAACATTGGGACTAACATAAGCTGTTTTGTCTTTTAATTTGAAAGGCTTGTATATCATTGCAACAATGCCGCATCTTGCATGACCACAGTCTAAATTAATTTACCCACTTAACACACTAACAGTTTGATATAAAAAAAATATAATAATAAAACACCATCACAAAAAGCACAACTATGACCCTTACCGTCTGCAGGAACCAAGTGCATTGAGAGAGGACATTATGTGCCACAGTCAAATTAGTCCCACGTCTGACTCTTGGTTTTGTGTTTTGCTACACTTGTTGCCAAATGTGTCCTTTCTGTCTCCAGCTCTGGCACAGTGCAGGTTAATAGAGTAAGTAGATATTTCATCCCTCTGATGTACAGTAAGACCAAACCTACACATTGAGAGACCCCAAAATAATGGCTACAGATCCCTAAAAACATACAGTTATGAATATGTGTATGTACTTTGTATACGCATTTGTGGCTTCATTATTATTAGATGAGAAGAGTTTAAAAAGGCAGTTCAGAAACACGCTAACCATCTAAATATGAATACTGAAATATGAGGGTTAAGCTACTATACTACTACTATATGTAGTTGGTCTTTCTCACAGAGTATAATATATCATGTATTTTAAGTGTTCTTCAGACCTTGCTGATTTGCGTAAACCTTTTTTGCAGAATTTTTGCAGTGAAACAAACAGATAACCACATACGCTAAAACACCTGCAAACACCACTCGTCACAAAAATAAACATGCACAAACAGAAAAACTCCATCTGCACACGCACACACAGACACACACATGCACACACACACACACACACACACATCCTGACAGACCGACAGGCAGGCATACAGACAGACAGACAGACACGCAAATACACAATAAAACACACTCCATCTGTACACACACACACACACACACACACACACACAAACACAAACACACACACCACACACACGCACAAACACACACACACACAGGCAAACTACATGGCATCGAATACAGACCACATATCATGAGTCTGCAGCTGGCAGCCTGTGAAACTGGTGCATCTCTCCTCTTCTCCTCATCTCTCTCTTCCTCTCTGGCTTCATCTCTCTCTCCCTCTCTCCATCCCCTGTCTCTATGCCCCTCTCTCTCCTCTCCTCTCTCACATCAGCTTTATGGTGCTACTTCTCCAAATCGAATCCCATCCTGTCGTCAGGTCTTCCTTCCATGATCAACACATCCAATATGACGATTTTTTTAAAATTTTCCTATGCAGTGGGATCTATCATTGGGGTACATTACATGTGGTTTATAATTGCCATACTTTGTTGAGGAAGTCCTATTGTATAAAATAGCATGTTTTGATTTTTTGTCATAATCATTTTAAGGGCTTAGTCAGGGATGTTACGCGATTTCAAGCCCATACATTTTTGTCACGACCGCTAGCTGCCCATTCCGTGATTACACTGTAGAAAAACCCAGTTTCTGTAGGCAGCCCAGGCTCCGAAAACTGGAAACAAACAAAGTGGGGGCAGCCTGTCCCCCAAACAAAACCGAAACCCTGCGTGGAGTTTCTTTGGGAATACTGAAGGCAGGGATGAGCTACCTCTCTGGAGTGTTTCGTTTGGCAAAAAAACGTCTGCTGATAAATTTAAATATAAACATAAATACAAACAAACTGACTTCCTGCGCAATCTCTGACTGCACCTTTAAATGTGCAACTAAACAAATAAAGCACATAAAGGTGAAATTAATTGCTGTGACACAAATATTACAAAAACTTTTGCATAGTGGTCATGATTTTTAATAGATCTAATCAAAAATAATAAATGTTATTAACAAATCACAATATCACAATGAATAAATTGTGATATTTGAATGCCCTCCTGACAGGTCTCCCAGCCTGCGCAGTGAAACCACTTCAGATGATCCAGAACGCGGCGGCGCGCCTGGTCTACAACCAACCCAAAAGGGCACATGTTACCCCGCTGCTCATCCAGCTACACTGGCTACCTATGGCGGCCCGCATCAAATTCAAGTCTCTAACGCTTGCCTACAAAGTAGTCTCCGGCTCTGCTCCCACCTACTTGAATGCCCTCATACAGACTTACACTACCTCCAGACCGCTGCGCTCCTCTGACGAACGACGTCTAGCTCTACCACCGGTACGCTCAAGCCAATCCAAACTTTTCTCATCTGTTGTTCCTTGTTGGTGGAACACACTGCCAGTTCCTACAAGGGCAGGGACATCCTTTTCCACTTTCAAAAAAATCCTGAAGACCCAGCTCTTTAGAGAACATCTACAGTACTCTCATAGCAACACTTACAACAAGTCTTACTGATCCTAGCACTCACCAGCCGTTTTAAACTGACAAGTAACTGTTAAAAACAGCACTCACCGACGCACTTATTCTTACTGTACTCTAATGTTTTTTTAAACTGTCCTAAAATTGTGAGAATTGTTCTAAAACTTACTGTTTACCATGTTGTTAGTCGCTTTGGTTAAAAAGCGTCAGCCAAATGTAATGTAATGTAATGTAATGTAATAAATCTAAATCATAACAGAATTTCACCATGTTAAAGTGTTGTGAAAAGGTTGTGTTATAAGGGCCCTAGAAATTCCCAATCTAAGAAGTTCAAAAAGATAAACGCCACTGCTGACACATTTCTTACTTCACATAATTTACACAATCACACATAAATGTATTATGTGGGCTTTTGAATGATCTCTCTCTATCTCCCACCATCTCATTTGCTCTCTCTTCCTCTCAGTAGAGTAGTCTGCTATCGTCTGCGCCCACTTCCTGTTCAGGCCTGCCATCCACCTCGTGTGCGCTCTCTGGCCGTTTGAGTGTCACTGATTGAACACTTTGATCGCCGCACATACGCGTTCTAGCAGCACACACACACACACACACACACACACACACACACACACACACAAACACACACAAACATTATGCAGAAAGTGCAGCTACCTGTCTTCTGGGCTATCTGTTATGAGGTGCTGTCAATGTCTTGACAATGGCAACTCCAAACACTTCACCACTGAGGCTGAGCCAACACAAGCCTAAGCCACTGCATTACTACATGTGCCAAACAAAACACTGCACTCTAAGATATCAGCTACACCAGGCGTGTAATGAAGCGTTCCGTTCGCGTAGCGTCTCCTGTAACAATTAGCTGCCACTATAATCAATGGAAATAACTACACCAGATGTGATAGCGGCGTGTACGTTCGAAAAAAATAGAACAGTCTTTTAAAATGTTTTTTACGCGTCGTGAACTGAACGCTTCAGATATGCGCCTGGTGTAGCTCGTACTCTAGTGTTCCAATGGCTTCGAGAGCCATTTAGCCAAATGCTAAGAGGTCACGCTAACACAGAGTACAATATTAACTGAAAAGAAGTCAGCTGGACTAATCACTCAGTAGTTGTTTAAAAACCACAACGATGGCTGGCGTGTGTCAAAAATTGTCTCCTTGGTGTCAGCATTTGTATAAAAAAGGTATTCGAAATCTCAAGGGGTATTGACTTATGAAGCATGTATCAATATCACATGTAGTGGTGACTGCTATTAAAGAAACACTATGTAGTTCTTTAACTTAAAATAATGGCTTCAAACTAATTTTGATGGCTTATAATATGAAGAATGACATCTATCACATTGCCGATACGGTTTGCAATATATGCAACTTTGTTGTTCCATGCAGGAACATTCATTCCTTTTCGATTGGTATTGCCTCGAGGCTATATGGGTACACCCAATACATTGAACATTAATAACGAGAGCTAAAAAAAAATACGTATTTTTACAATGTGTTGCTTTACTGTGAAGCTGAACTCGCAAACACAGTCGGAGACACAGTGAAGCAAAAGCCTCAATTTGCTCTCCATCACAAAAGGTGACAAACCAGCAAGTACTCTGACAGACTGCGCATGAAAAGTAGAAGGGTGTGTGTGTGTGTGTGTGTGTGTGTGTGTGGAAAGTTCAGGTTCCAGGGGACTACATTGTGATGTGGCAGCTAGAGTCATCTCCAGAGATGTCCTCCGCCACAGACACTGACTCATCTCCTGGTGTCGCCAGATGAAAAGCCAACGCTACAACACAACACAACCTGAAATCCCTGAGGTTAAATTTACATCATAAACACAAAACTCACCGTTTGAGATTTACTCTTTCTTCTTCTGACACCTACTGAGGACTAAACTACTCAGTGTGTGTGTGTTAATCAACCAGCCCTCTGAAAGAAAGATGACTGTTGATGAATCGCTATTTGAATCTCCAAGGTCTCAGAGAACAAACAGGACTCACACAGAGGGAAATTGCTGAACACACTCTCATTCATAATGTGTGCATGGCTAAAAACATGTATCTCCTCAAAGAAATGATCTGGATAACATCTGAACATCCGATA